>NC_134688.1:388161866-388466866 GCF_050947455.1 Rhinoderma darwinii | reverse complement strand
TATATAAAACTACAGTGGGACGTGGGGAAGCTGGAGGCTTGGGTGTAGGAATGGCATATTAAGGCCTTATTCACACGGTCATATTCAGTCCATGATATTCGGACCGCATGTCGGACGCATTTAACTGACTTGAAAAACTGTATATTGGATTTAAAGTGTATGGACACCTTTGAACCATTTTTTTTTTTTGCATTGCATGTAAAAAATGATTTAAAATTGGTTTTAATTAAACATTTTCTAGCCTTCGGCTACTGCTTGTTGCATGTATTACAATACAATGCAAGTTGCACGAGCCGTTCTGTGGTCATTCTGTCAGATGGCTCTCTGTCTTACCTCTCCCGGAGACTGATACAAACTCAAATCTGAAGAAAAGCCTAATAAAATAAATGTAAATTAAATTGAAGGTGACCTTAGATAATTCATTTAAAAGAAAATTGAAGATAATTTATTAGGGTATTGTGTTACCCTGAATAGCATTTCAAAGGACAATGTCTTTACATTTGCCTTTATACATGTTAAAAGCATACCTGTCAATATATTTTTTTGCATTATTCAGTAATACATTAAAGGGGTTGGCCAGGAAAAATATTTTCTAAAAAGTGTCCCCCAGTCTTGGTTTGCCCTCCCTAAAAACCCCTACTAACCTTCTAACCAGTTTCTGTTTGATCTCAATCATCACTGCTGGACTGAAGGTGGGGTCCGGAACCAGTGAGAGGGCCGGAGGGATACAGGATGCAGCAAGAGGAGGCTTGTGCGGTGAACATAGAGAAGAAGAAGGAGGGGGCGTAGAGGACGAGATAGGAGTAGGAGGGTGCCTGTTCAAGGAGAGAGGAGTCACCTAGACAGTGCAGGAACTCCAAAAGAGAAGAAGGAGTGGGCGTGGACAACAAAATAGTAGGAGGAGGGGGCGTGTACTATGAGAGACGACGCTCCATGTATTTGCTCAGCCAGCACTTCAGGCTAAGAGGCACGGCGCATCATCAACTACGTTTACAGGCAGTGGGACCAGAGGCCGCAGCTCTGAAGAGCTCTTGAAACGTCCACCTGGCCCACTGCCTGTAAACGTAGTTGATGATGCACCGTGTCTGTGCTCTGCTGGACGTACTGGCTGAGCAAAGACACGAAAAGTCAGAGGAAATGAAAACTTTACTCTAGGTGCGGTCACGTGACCGCACAGTAGAAAGAAGTAACACTCCAAGATATAAACATACATTATATTAGAAAAGTAAGTGAACATGTTACATTAAGTTAAAATATAAATAACATTTATTCCTGGCCAACCCCTTTGTTTTTTTCTCTTTAAATGACAGGCGCTCATTAACTCATCCAGCTTGTTTTTGGAGAACTGCAATAATTCATTAGACAGTAGTTGCTGATTAGTTGTTTTTTTTCAGATAATAGATGAATTTGCAGCTTCCAATTGGCAGAACCTCTGGTTATCAGCTAACATTTTTGGGACCAGCAGTCAAAAGATAAGTAGCTAAACCAGACTACACCTTTAAGTTCTCAGGGTTTAAAATGTCAAAAATCAGACTTTAACTTACAAGATAAAACAGCCCGAAAGAAAATTGTTTATTTCTAAGGTTTTCAGAATCATTCCATGTGTGAGGCTCTAAAAGATCGACACAGCTGCATATGCCATCCATTTTATTTCTATAGATTTTATTATGTGCAGTAAAGTATTCCAAGAAATCTATGGTATGCAAAGCAACCAAAAGGATGCATACTGTTTCACATTGCAGAGTCCTAGATCCTAAACCCTAATTGATGTAGTCGATAGATTCATCAAAATGAAATAATTAAACTCTATATATTTACATTTGAATCAGTTTTCAACAAGATAACCATTTTCATTATTTTATTTCTATCTCTAGTTAAATGATCTAAACATCTTTTTTTCTGCCATCTAGGGTTGATACAATACAATTGATGTACTATTCATTCAGTTCTAGATAGCACTAAGCAAAGGATATGTTACATGGAAGTAAATATGTAGAAGTCAATAAAGTTCCATTTCAGTGCTATCCTGTGTTTAGTGGATACTAGTGAGCATTAACGGTGTTTATTGATTTGTAAAGAAAATGAGACTGTCTGTTGCTGACTTCTTTCTTATATTATACTACTTAACTATTTCAGTGCCGTTAAGAAATTAAAGCATTTCCTGAATTACTTTATGTTTTGCTAACACATCTAATGCAAGCAACATGAGATTTTTTTTCATTTAAAGCTTAATAAACACTGCACACAAACAAAACATTCATGATGTGTATACCTGCAGCCCAAAACATGCTGGCAAAACAAATACATTTTAAATAGTTGAATTATATATTGAATGGTGCGAACACATGACAACAGAATTATAATGTTTTCTGTGTTTTTGGTTGTTTTTCGGCAGACTCTGTGTACGCTATTTGGAAATTTTCTCCCTTAGGAGCATATGAAGTCTAATAAGGCATGCCAGGATTTTTTTTACTGTCGATTTTGTTCAAAACCTTCATGTGTCTCCTTAGGAACTCACAGGCATACAGAGGTACAGTAGTCGGGTCATACACCTCTTTGGCAGCCCTATTATGGCAGTATCCAAAGTGGAGTTAAAAAATGACTGTAAGCAAGAGCTCTAAATCCAACTCACAATAATCTTTCTGGTTAAGTTAAGAAAGAAAATTACAAAAAACTAGAACAAAACTGAAGAAACTGTCTGCAGTAGAGACAGGAAGGGAAATACCGTCGTGCTGGGTAAAATGGCATACACATATTTTTTTCTTTGTTTTCTTTTTTCTCCTCTTTTTTTAGCAAGGGCAAGGGGAGGATGGAGGCATTGTGGGTATACTATTTTATGCATATTCGAATTTTGAAAAAAAAACAACATAACATACAGTTATGTCCAGAATTATTTGGACAGTGACACAATCTTCATGATTTGGGCTCTGCATGCCACCACATTTGATTTGAAATGAAACAACTGAGATGCAATTGAAGTGTAGCCTTTCAGGTTTAATTCAAGGGGTTGAACTTAATTATCCTGTGAAACGTTTGGGAATTGCAACCATTTTTCTACACGGCCTCCTCATTTCAGAGGCTCAAAAGTAATTGGACAAATTAACATTACCATAAATAAAATGTTTTTGTTTTTTTTTAACACTTTGTAGAGAATCCTTTGCAGGCAATGACTGTCTGAAGTCTTGAAACCATGGACATCACCAAACGCTGGGTTTCCTCCTTTGTGATGCTTTGCCAGGGCTTTACGGCAGCTGTCTTCAGTTTTTGCTTGTTTGTGGGACTCTCTGTCTTAAGTTTTGTCTTAAGCAAGTGAAATGCTTGCTCGATCGGGTTGAGATCTGGTGATTGACTTGGCCATTGCAGAATATTCCACTTATTTGCCTTAAAAAACTCCTGGGTTGCTATTGCAGTATGTTTTGGGTCATTGTCCATCTGTACTGTGAAGCGACGTCCAACGTCCTATCAACCTTGCTGCATTTGGTTGAATCTGAGCAGAACATATATCCCTGAACACTTCAGAATTCATCCGACTGCTTCTGTCTTCAGTCACATCATCAATAATCACTACTGACCCAGTGCCTTTGGCAGCCATGCATGTCCATGCCATCACGCTGCCTCCCCCATGTTTGACAGAGGATGTAGTGTTCTTTGGATCATGAGCCGTTCCAAGCCTTCTCCATACTTTCTTCCTCGAATCCTTCTGGTACAGGTTGATCTAAGTTTCATCTGTCCAAAGAATGCTGTTCCAGAACTGGGCTGGCTTCTTTAGATGCTGTTTGGCCAAGTCAAATCTGGCCTTTCTATTTTTGAGACTGATTAATGGTTTGCACCTTGTGGTGAAACCTCATGGAGTCTTCTCTTTATGGTAGACTTACATACTGATACACCTATTTCCAGGAGAGTGTTCTTCACTTGGGTAAATGTTGTAAAGGGGTTTTCCTTCCCCATGGAAAGGATTCTGCAATCATCCACCACTGTTGTCTTCCGTGGATGTTCAGGCCTTTTGGAGTTCACAAGATCACCAGTGCGCTCTTTTTTTTCAAGAATGTACTAAACTGCTGAATTGGCCACTCCTAACATTTGTGCTCTCTCTCTGATGGGTTTCATAATTTTTCTCAGCCTAACCATGGTCTGTTTCACTTGCATTGAGAGCTCCTTTGACCTCATGTTGTGGGATCACAGCAACAGCTTCCAAATGCAAATGCCACACCTGGAATCAACTCCAGACCTTTTACCTGCTTAACCCCTTAAGGACGCAGCCTAGTTTGGGCCTTAAGGCTCAGAGCCCATTTTTCAAATCTGACATATTTCACTTTATGTGGTAATAACGTCGGAATGCTTAAACCTATCCAAGCGATTCTGAGATTGTTTTCTCGTGACACTTTGGGCTTCATGTTCGTGGTAAAATTTGGTCGATATATTCAGTCTTTATTTGTGAAAAATTGCAAAATTTAGAGAAAATTTACAAAAAATAGCATTTTTCAGAATTTAAATGCATCTGCTTGAAAAACAGACGGTTATACCACCCAAAATAGTTACTAGTTCACATTTCCCATATGTCTACTTTAGATTGGCATCGTTTTTTGAACATTATTTTATTTTTCTTGGACGTTACAAGGTTTAGAACATAAACAGCAATTTCTCATATTCTTAAGAAAATTTCAAAAGCCTTTTTTTGAAGGTGCCAGTTCAGTTCTGAAGTGGATTTGAGGGGCCTATGTATTAGAAACCCCCATAAAACACCCCATTTTAAAAACTAGACCCCTCAAAGTATTCAAAACAGCATATAGAAAGTTTTTTAACCCTTCAGGCATTTCACAGGAATTAAAGCAAAGTGGAAATGAAATTTGCAAATTTCATTTTTTCTGCTGAATTTCAATTTTATTCAATTTTTTTTTAGTAACAGAGAAGGTTTTACCAGAGAAACACTACTAAATATGTATTGTCCAGATTCTGCAGTTTTTAGAAATGTCCCACATGTGGCCCTACTGCGCTCGTGGACTAAAACACAAGCCCTAGAAGCAAAGAAGCACCTAGTGCATTTTGAGGCCTCTTTTTTATTAGAATATATTTTAGGCAGCATGCCAGGTTTGAAGAGGCGTTGAGGTATCAAAACAATGGAAACCCACCAGAAGTGACCCCATTTTGGAAATTACACCCCTCAAGGAATTCATTTATGGTTTTTGTTATCATTTTGACCGCACAGTTTTTTCACAGCACCTATTTGAATTGGGCTGTGAAATGAAAAAAATTATATTTTTTCCAATAAAATGTCATTTTTGATCAAATTTTCTTATTTTCACAGGGAACAACATACCCCATTTTGTTGCCCAATTTGTCCTTAGTGCGGCAATACCCCATTTGTGGTGATAAACTGCCGTTTGGGCCCATGGGAGGGCTCAGAAGGAAAGGAGCGCTATGTGTTTGTTGGAGTCCAGATTTTGCTGGATTGGTTTTCGGGTGCCATGTCGCATTTGCAGAGCCCCAGAGGTATCAAAGCAATGGAAACCCACCCGAAGTGACCCCATTTTGGAAACTACACCCCTCAAGGAATTCATTTATGGTTTTTGTTATCATTTTGACCGCACAGGTTTTTCACAGCACCTATTTGAATTGGGCTGTGAAATGAAAAAAATTATATTTTTTCCAATAAGATGTCATTTTTGATCAAAATTTCTTATTTTCACAGGGAACAACATACCCCATTTTGTTGCCCAATTTGTCCTTAGTGCGGCAATACCCCATTTGTGGTGATAAACTGCCGTTTGGGCCCATGGGAGGTTTCAGACGGAAAGGAGCGCTATGTGTTTGTTGGAGTCCAGATTTTGCTGGATTGGTTTTCGGGTGCCATGTTGCATTTGCAGAGCCCCAGAGGTATCAAAGCAATGTAAACCCACCAGAAGTGACCCCATTTTGGAAACTACACCCCTCAAGGAATTCATTTATGGTTTTTGTTATCATTTTGACCGCACAGTTTTTTCACAGCACCTATTTGAATTGGGCTGTGAAATGAAAAAAATGATATTTTTTCCAATAAGATGTCATTTTTGATCAAAATTTCTTATTTTCACAAGGAACAACATACCCCATTTTGTTGCCCAATTTGTCCTTAGTGCGGCAATACCCCATTTGTGGTGATAAACTGCCCTTTGGGCCCATGGGAGGGCTCAGAAGGAAAGGACCACCATTTGGCCTACTGGAGCTTTTCTGGTGCTAAGTCATGTGTGCAGAAGCCCCTGAGGTACCAGTACAGTTGAAACCCCCGAGAAGTGACCCCATTTTAAAAACTACACCCCTTAAGACATTCATCTAGAGGTGTAGTGAGCATTTTGACCCCACAGGTACTGTGTAAAAGATAATGCGCAGCAGATGGTGCAGTGTGAGATTTGCAATTTTATATATGTATATGCCATTTCAGTGTCCAATATAGTGTGCCCAGCATGCGCCACCGGAGATATACACCCCTTAAATTGTAATGTGGGTTCTCCTGGGTACGACAATACCCTACATGTGGCTGTTATCAGCTGCCTGGGCATACGGCAGGGCTCAGAAGGGAAAGATGAGGGGGGTAAGCTGTGCGGAGTGCATCAGGGTAAATTAAAAATCAAGGGATGTATGATACATTTTAAAACAATCTTTTATACAGAGCCCTGGTTTTTCGGGACAAGTGTCACATTGGTATATTGTGTTCTTCCTTATCCCCCTCTTATAGCAGACTCTGCACCTCTTTTGACTCTTTCCCTTTCCACCGGTTTGGGGACCTTCTCCTGGAAAGTGTTGCCCTGGTACGATGCGTGTGGCCTCGCTTTCAGAAGTACTGGGTGCCCCCCCTTCCTGGTCCCTAAAGATTAGATCTTGAAATTCCAGGAAAGTTCCCCTCTGGCCTGCACATCGACGTAGCACATACGCATTGTACAAAGCCATCTGTATGATGTGCCCGGCCAGCTTCTTATACCACACCGCATGGCGCTGTAGGGCTTCAGGACTTGATTTGACAAGTCCATCCCTCCCATGTACCTATTGTAGTCCAGGATGCAGTCTGGTTTGGGGGTGGCCTTTCCTTCATATATCCTAAACCTGTAGGTATACCCTGATGCACTCTCGCACAGCTTATACATCTTCACGCCATACCTTGCCCTCTTACCTGGCAGGTACTGGCGGAATTGAACCCTCCCTTTAAAATGTACCAGGGACTCATCAATAGAAAAACACTTCTCGGGGGTGTATGCTTGGGAAAACCGGGCACTGGAACGGTCTAATAGGGGTCTCCGTTTATACAAACGGTCAAAACTGGGGTCATCTCGGGGTGGGCACGGCTCATTATCAGTATAATGTAAGAAGCGAAGTATTGCCTCATTTATTTATTTTTTTAGGTTCCAGTTCATTTCTGAAGTTGCTTTGAGGGGCCCATATATTAGAAACCCCTATCAAACACCACATTTTAGAAACTAGACCCCTCAAAGTATTCACAACAGCATTTAGAAAGTTTATGAACCCTTTAGGTGTTTCACAGAAATTTAGAGCAAAGTAGAGGTGAAATTTACTCTTTTTATACCATTTTTTTTATAACACAAAAGGATTTATCAGAGAAACGCAACTCAATACTTATTGCCCAGATTCTGCAGTTTAGAGAAATATCCCACATGTGGCCCTCGGGCGGTAATGGACTGAAGCACCGGCCTCCGAAGCAAAGGAGCACCTAGCGGATTTTGAGCCCTCTTTTTTATTAGGCACCATGTCCGGTTTGAAGAGGTCTTGTGGTGCCAAAACATTGGAAACCCCCCAAAAGTGACCCCAATTTGGAAACTAGACCCCTTGAGGAATCCATTGTAGTTTTCTTGGGGTGCATGCGGCTTTTTGATCACTTTTTATTCCATTTTTAGGTGGCGTGGTGACTAATAAACAGCAATTCTACTATTGTTTTTGTATACTTTTTTTTTTACAGCGTTCACCGTGCGCTATAAATGACATATTCACTTTATTCTGCGGGGCGATACGATCACGGCGATACCAGATGTTTATAGTTTTTTTTTATGTCTTATGGCGTTTGCACAATAAAATACGTTTTGTAAACAATCATTCACTTTTTGTGTTACCTTATTCTAAGAGCCAGAACGTTTTTATTTTTCAATCAATAAAGCCGTGCGAGGACTTTTTTTTTTGCGTAACGAACTGTATTTTCCATCAGTACCATTTTTAGGTACATGCGACTTTTTGATCTCTTTTTATTCCATTTTTTGGGAGGTGAAGTGACCAAACAATTGTGATTGTGGTACGGTTTATTAATATTTTTTTTTACGGCGTTCACCATGCGGGATAAATAACAAAATAATTTTGTAGTTCAGGCCGTTACGGACGCGGCGATACCAATTATGTATAGTTTATTTGTTTGTTTATATATTTTTATTAATAATAAAGGACTGATAAGGGAAAAAGTGGGACTTTTACTTTTATTACTTTTAAAACTTTTATTTTCTTATTTTTACACATCTTTTTTTAACTTTTTTTTTACTTTATTACTTTGTCCCACTAGGGGACATGAGGGCAGGAGGCCCTGATCGCTATTCTAATACACTGCACTACATGCGTAGTGCAGTGTATTAGAACTGTCAGCTACTCACTGACAGCAAGCATAGTGGGTCCTGACGTTGTCAGGACCCACTAGGCTTCCGTCTATGGCATAGCCGGACGCCATTGTTTGGTGTCCGGTTGCCATAGTCACCATCGCCGGCCGCTATCGCGTAGCAGGCCGGCGATGGCAGCTTAACCCCTAAAAAGCCGCGATCTCTATAGAACGCGGCTTTTAAGGGGTTAATCAGCGGGGACACAGCGATCGGTCCCCGCTGTAGGAGCTGTGACAGCTGCTGAACAAGACAGCAGCGTCACAGCTCCTGTATGTGTCGGGAGGACGGCCGAAACGGCCGTTACTCCCGAGACGTACTATTACGGCATGGAGCGCGAACGATACAGCTGCCATGACGTAATAGTACGTCAAGGAGCGGGAAGGGGTTAATTGATGATGGATTAATGAAGGAATAGCCCATGCAGCCCATTAAATAGCTTTTGAGATCATTGTCCAATTACCTTTGGTCCCTTGAAAAAGAGACAGCTACATATTAAAGAGCTGTAATTCCTAAACCCTTTCGCAAATTAGGATGTGAACATCCTCAAATTAAAGCTGAGAATCTGCACTTTAAGCCAATATTGATTATATAACTGTATATTCAATATGTTTTGGTAAACAGCTAAAATGCTAAAACTTGTGTCACTGTATATAGGAAGGTGCTCCCTTATTTAATAGTCATTGTATTTATATCCTACACTGATGAGGGTTAAGGAGCCTGAAAGGCTGTTTAAAAGTTGGAATTTTGTACTTATAGGTTGTTCATATACTCTAGAATAGCAATTCTGGATATACAGTTGGTCACATTGACACAATTTTTATTTTTAACTTAATGCTGTCAAATGAGGACTATCTGCCTTGTTTTTGAATGAGCAATGCAAATTCTTTCTGTTTTAACAAGGTATATATTTATAATTAGTGCCAAGCGATATAATTTGTACATTATAGCAGTGGCTACATTAAAGCTATATTACAGCTAACTAAGACTGGGATCATAAATAACTCTGAATCTGGCCATTTACCCCTTAGATTCATTTAAGCAGCTGGACAGAGGGAGGTGCTACCTCTGTCACCCCATCAGCGAAACGATCGTGGAATGCCGATGGGTTAACATGCCAGTCTGGGCCTAATGAGTGCCCTTAGGTCTGCCAGAGCCAGTGCCTTATAAGATGCTTGTCAGTGTAAAACATTACTATTGCAGTATATTATATCATATTATATCATCAATTGCATGATAACATGATATCATGATTGCATGGTCAAGTACCCTAATGGGACTAAATTAAAAAATTGCAAAAAATAAATTCATGAAGTGTTTAAAAAAATTTTGAATTGTTGTTACTTGTTTATTCCACCTACCAAAAAGAGGAATAAAAAATAATCAAAAATTAATCTGTACCCCAAAATAGTACTAATAGAAACAACAACTTGACCTGCAAACAACATGTTCCCATAAAGCTTTATCCATGGATAAATGTTATCGCACTTGAAATGTGGCGAAATAAGGTGTTTTTACTGTGCAAAACTAGTAATGCCATAAAAACAATATTCAAAAATCTATTGCAGAACTTCCATTTTTTTCTTTTTTCCTCAAGCACAATTTGTAGAAGTATTTTAATACATTATATGTACCCCAAAATGGTGTCTTTAAAAAAAGTACAATTTGTGACACAAAAAATAAGCCTCACACAGCTACTTCGATAAATCACTGTGTCCTCAAGGCCCAAAATAAAATAATACTCAAGTGGTTAAATAGCTTGTTACCCAAATAGTTCTTGTTTTTATGAAATTTTCTTTTTAACTTTCAATATGGCTAAATTGGACAAAAATATTAAACTATAAATATCACTCCCTTTTCTTCTATATTTTTCTAATTTGCATTCATATAAAATGTGTCCTGAAAAGAGAAACATAAGATCCTTGTATTTGCCAATGTCTTATATTGTCACAGCATATCATCTAGAAGATTAATTTAGTCTTTTTTGGACAATATAGTTGTGCCAATTCACAAGCTGGGCGTATTTGGGTTATGTTTGCAGCTGTATCTAGAAAATGGTTTTCGTGTACACACAAGTTACATTGGACGATTGGGGCCCATACCATAAATGAATAGAGAGTCCAATGCTGTCCGCCATTTTTTTGTATTGTTAAGAAAAAAGTAAAATTATCATGCAAACACATTTTTACAATAAATAACATATATTAAATACACCGTAAGCCCTCAGAAACTTCATAATATAGGCATATTTAGTGTACCCCAAAACAAAGTTGTAAATTAAATTTATTATATAATTTATGGTGATTGGTGTAGAACGTAAATAAAAAAAATAAAGCTAAAATTTGAATTGATTTGTTTTTCCCTAAAATAAAACACAATATGATGTATATGTACTAATTAGTGGAACCTAAAGAACATACAACTTGCCAGAATAGAAAGAATTTTTTATTCATGTCATTAAGGCCAAAATGTACCTGGTCATCAAGGGTTTACAAAAAGAAGCTAGATTAAAGCTACTGACTTCCTGACTTAGAGAAAAAAAAGTGGCTGATTGGTAATGTGTTAAAAACTAGATCAATACTTATATTGACAACAATGATTATTAAGGTAAGAGAGGTCAGCAGTATGTGCGAATGTCAGGTATTCATCCTTAATTTAACGTTTACATATTTATGAAGCCGTAAAATTAATTCTACAGTCATGCTACATCTGAGTTTGAAATGGCAGCAGAACTACAGACAACATAGACTTATTTTCCCACTTATTTGATTGACAATCTGGGAAATTCTTACTTAAGATGTATTGCAAGTGCCACTGCATTAAAAGCACAGTATGATTACCACTAAGTAAAAACAACATTGTAAAGGGAAGTGTCCCCTTTTAATGGAGATGTAGGGGGGGTATGTGTAGTATTTGATCACACAATTTGATGAAACAATTCGATCAAAATGTGCGCTAAGAACCTCCCTATTGTAAGTAGATTTAGCAGTAATGCACATTTATTTATATTTAGTGGCTTAGGTGACATTATTGTTCGCAGTCTGCTGTCACCATTTTATTTTATATATACATATATATATATATATATATATATATATATATATATATATATATATATATATATATATATATATATATATTGATGTCCCAGGAGCCAGGTCTGTAGAAACACACACCTGGCAATAAGAATTTACTCAAAAGAGGACAGTGACAATTAGTCATTGTCCTAATTTGATTAGCAGAGAGTGAGACAGGAGATACTGCCTTTAATCTCCTGTCTCCATACTCTGCAGGGCACCAGAGAGGTAATTGGGGATGTATAATGTGATGCACTTGTGTACCACAGGACATCCCCACAGATTCATTTAGCTCCCTCCCCCCTCGAGATTCTGGAGGGGGAACAAAAGATTCAGACTGCCTGCCCCCCCCCCCCCCATCGCCAGGTAATGAGATTCCATGGGGGGAGCCATAAACAGTCCCATGCCCCCCATTGCACGTGCATGAGCTTGTGATGTCATACAGACATGCAAGGACAAGGTATAAGGGGAGCAACAGGCATGCTGATCCCTCTCTTGCTCATGCCTCCTGCTCACCAGACACCAACAGCTCTCACTTCCTGCTCACCAGACACCAACAGACCTCTTTACCCCATGCACCGCTAAGTGTCTTCCATCTCTCTCCCCTCTCCCACCTTTCTCCCCATAACCCTACTTTCCCTGGTAACACTTTTACTTCCCTGGTCTACAGATTTCCCCTGTTATTTAACCCCTTGAGTGTATAGGGAAAGTTAGAGCAAGGTGGGGGTGGGTCACAGAAGCAAGCATGAGTGAGTGCACTGTAACTTTTATGTATGTTAGTTAAGTGGGTGGGAGTTAGTATAGTATTGTAATATATTGTACTGGTACTGTGGCACATGCGGTATTGGTAGGCTTCGTACATACTAAGTTATTATATGCATTAAGGTATGCTGATGTTATATCGTGAATTATGTTAGATAAGTGGGTGGTGGTATAGATTGGTATTGTAGACAAAAAAATGTTGACAGCACACTGCAAACGCTAATGTAACCTAAACCGCTAAATATAAATAAATACCTCTATAAGGTGGGGACCTACTCTGCACATATGGTTACATTAGTTTTCGCAGTGTGCTATCGACATTTTTTTTCCTGCTGTATATTTGCAGTCACAGGTGTTCTTGCACCTGCATACACATTTTGTATAATTTTGTTGGAATGTGCTGTTCAAACTTTTGTTGTGTTTATGTGATTCATATATGTGGGGTTAGTGACTGCCTCCATTTTTGTTCTTGCACTCCTCTCATTCTACCCTGGGTGATTTTAATTAGTTTAATGCTGGTTCCTACCATCCCCAGATATATATGTAGGCTTAGTCCCAGTTCTGGGTGTATGTGCAGAGTAGGTCCCCACCTTATAGAGGTTGCCTTGTCGTGGCAGGTGGGCAAACACTTTTTGATCAAAATGTGCACTAAGAACCTCCCTTTTGTAAGTAGATTTAGCATGTAATGCATATATATTTATATTCACAGGTGTTCTTGCACCTGCATACACATTTTGTATCATTTTGTTGGAATGTGCTGTTCAAATTTTTGTTGCGTTTATGTGATTCATAAATTGGTATTGTAATACCTTGTTAATTATACTGTGCCCAGTGTAGTGTCAGTGTATTCAATACATATACACTGATACTATACGGTGATTATTTTCTGTGTGAGGTGTTTTAAATCAAAGTGTGATTACTGTGTGTATTAATAAATATTGCTTTATAGTAAATTGCTTTATAGTACATTCGTATAAACTTACTTAGCAGTAAAGTTAATACAAGAGAAAGGTAGGGGAAACTAGGCATAACCCTAGTGACCCTGATATAGAGGAGGTAGTAAGAGTGGGCGACACTACCCCCTCTAACAAACACAATGTAAAGGATGCATAATATTGATAATATATTATAAAGACAAGTGCTGACCTTGAGGACACAGCTAACTTGGGGGAGATATTTGTTTACATGGGATTTGTCCATGACAAGAAATATGTATACAATACTTAACGGGGTTGTACGGTTTCAGCAAAATAATGCCATGCCTTTTGCATAATTAAAAGTTCTACAATTTTCCAATATACTTTCTGAATTTATTCCTCACAGTTTTAACCCCTTCCCGACATTTGCCGTACATGTACGTCATGGAAAGCATTGACTTCCCGCATCTTGCCGTACATGTACGCCGAATGTTTGGGACCGGCTCAGAAGCTGAGCCGGTGCCATCATCACCGGATCTCAGCTGTATCTTACAGCTGACATCCGGCTGTAACGGCGGGGACCGAAATTAGCTTCGATCCCCGCCATTAACCCCTTAAGTGCAGCGCTCAAACGCGATCGCTGCACTTAAGGTGTTTGCAGCTCATCGGAACCCCAGTAATGAAATTGCCGGGGTTCCGGTGGCTGCAATGGCAACCGGAGGCCTAATACTGGCCTCCCGGTCTGCCTAGCACCGAAGCCGGTCAAGATCCGCCCGGCGGTGGAGCCTGATCGGCTTCCGTAGCTGCCGGAAAGATGGCGCCGGGTCAGGAGCTGATCCGGCGTCATCAGCGGTGGAAGTCAGCTGTACTGTACAGCTGACATCCACCTGTAATGGCAGGAACCGGAGCTAGCTCCGATCCCTGCCATTAACCCCTTAGGGAACCAGGAAAGGGAGGGCCCAAACATATCCGCTGGAAGCGACGGTGCCCATATTATACCAGGACAACACTTCCTAGCAAAATTCCCCAAACTACAAAGGCGCGGAGTGTGGATCAAAAGGGGGATAATAAAGGATGCCAAATATCAGTGCGACACCGGCCTGTGCAGAAAGGATTGCTTCACAGCGTAACACACATCTATGGATTATTTTATTGGTTTTTTTTATCCCATTATTATACCACCTGACTATGCCCCTTATATACTCCGCCCGGCTTACATATGCCCTACATTATAAACGGAAACACCAGTAAGACTCCAAACAAAACTACTACCAAGCAAAATCCACGCTCCAAAAGCCAAATGGCATTTCCTCCCATCTGAACCCTACAGCGTGCCCAAACAGCAGTTTCCTTCCACATTGTTATGGAATAAATATATGTATAATGTATCTGGGGCCCCAAGGAGTGAAATGTTATAGAGGAGAACATGTGTTACAATAGAATGGGTATTTTAGAAAGGGTAAGAGAGGAAATAGTTTGCAGCTGCTCTGCTGTCTCTTTTGAAATTGCGAACAGATGGCGGTCAATCACTTGACCAACCCCCCTAAGCATAAAAGGGAATACCTTGTGTTCCACCAATGGGTTTTATTGAATATACAGATGACTCATATGTTATGGAATGTTTTTGTTCTGACGCTATAAAAGCGACCACTACAGTTAAATAAAGTCAGAAGTATTTTGCCTTGAGAAACGTCTCAGTGTATCTGTTACTTCTCCGAGCAGCTCGCCCCCCCCCCCCCCCCACCTGATTTGAACCTGCATGGAGATCAAGGCGTAACGTGACCACAAATTGCGATCACAGAAATTGGCGCCCGAACAGGGACTTGACCAGAAGGACGGCACCCCACCTAGGGGATCTCCCGGGACTTGAATGGCGACCACCCGGACGAAGGAACGTGCAGACCACTGCTGCAGCAAGGTAAGAAGACTTAATTCTTACAAACTCTGCTCTGCACCTTCCTGTCTGGTAGGTCACCTTCCCGGTAGTACTCCTGAGGAATAGAGGGGCCACATGAGGGTATTTTTAGTGTAAAAATCTGGTCAAGTCTATATGTAATCCTACCCTCAGGATAAAGTGCCTGATCTCCATGGCAGTATTTGTATGAATGTTGTAGAAACCCAGTTTTGTGTCACAAATGCATTTTAGAATAAGGAAATTGTTTTTGGAAAAAAACTTCCGATAATCCGGCAAATTACCAGAAACATGTGTACATGCTTCAGGTGACTACGGGGATTATGATAGGCTAAATTTAAGCCCGGAAATCGAAAATTTTGTGCAATCTGATAATCCGGAAAAATGCCGAAAATGTGTGTACAGCATTGAGGTACTTGCGGAGATTATCATGCACTGATTTTCAGCTCAAAATTCCAGAATTTTCTGCAATCTGATAATCCGGCATGTCAAATGAACAGCTTGATTTTACGTTTGCCTTGTTATTTGGATTAGGAATATTTGTCATATTACTGTTATGGTGTGGAGGATATCTCCTTGAGTGGTGTCTCAGACGAGGAAAGTTATAAAAGGACTGTGAAAGGGAAAGATCCTCTGGCCAGAGTAGAAGAGTTAGTACGGAAAAAAAATCTGTAACAAAATAAGAAGTATCAAGTGGATAAGTAACTGTCGAAAATAGGCAAGAAAGAAATTTGTCTATCAGGAAACTTACCCCTTGAATTACTTAGGGTGTGCCAAAAAAGGCCACCACTTACAGTCACAAGACGAGGAACTTGGTGTTCCTATTAAGGAGTTTCGAGGGGATAAGTAACTGTCTAAAATAGGTGAGGGAAAAAAAAAAAAAAAAAAAAAAAAAAAAATTCACCTATCAGGAAAATTACCCCCTACGTAACTTAGGGTCTGCCCATAGGCAACCACTTATAACTAGGTAAAATGGGGAACTTGGTGTTCCTATTACGAGATGAGCACCCACAAGGACTGACAGCCAAACAGGTAGTAGCAGAAAGAGAAGGTAAAAAGGCAACGCAAGGAACGAATCAGTTAATGAAGGCATGTGGAATGGGAAAAGCGGGAAGATTAGATCTGGAAAAATATAGATGATATAATGAGCAGATCCTTTGTGGGATTATTGTTTAGTTGGTTGTAATTTGGCTCAGTTGGATAGTGAATTAGCAAGCACCTGTTAAAATGGTGTAAATTTATTAGGGGATTGTAAATCCAGAACCACACAGAGTCAAATGACAAAGCAGATTGGAGTAGATGGATTGTAGCATCTTTTAGAAAGCAACAAAGAGCCTACAAATGTATGTAATGTTAATACACTGAAGTAAAAGTGCAGGAGGTTGTCAGAGGAAATTCATATATTATAAAGTAAAGTTTAAAGCAAAGGAAGCTATAGAAGTAGTAGCTGTTTTAAAGTTGCAAATGACCTTATAGTAAATTCCCATATGGTATAATTTAGAATCAACTTGTGTGATAAGAGAAGGGGGAGGTGGAGAACAGCTGCTAGTGAGATAAGAAATGTAATCTTGTTCTTGAAATGAATGGACACAACATTAAATGCTGATATAGATATTTTGTATGACTTTGTGTCATATTGTATGTATTAGAAAACAGGACCAGCCGACGCCCGGTAATGGCGTCCGTACCTCATGTTGAGTGTGTCCTCATTGTTGGTGGGAAACCCCCTGCGCACTGTTTCCAATGGGAGAGGCTGCCCCCCCCCTGCCCCTGATGTGGCCACGCCCGGCCCATCCAAATCAGTATGAAATAATCACCTTGTTAATTTTGTCATTTGTAGTGTTTTTTCTATTTACAGAAGTTCCAGTCTAGTTCACTGATGAAACAACACGTAATTATAAGATAGAGATGGTGGCCGACAGATTGTACGGTTAAACATTAACGTAGATAATTTCTATACAATGGTGTGATGAATGATTGCAGATACGTATGTTGTTTTGCAGGCATTGAAAGTGTTAAGTTGTGAGAAGTTGTGAGAAGCTTTGAGTGTGTGACCCCCCTCCCTCCCCCCTAAAGTGTGCTGTGTTTGGGAGGAGGAGGAGGGGGGCTGACTGGGTGCAGTCTGCAGGGCTGATGAGACAAAGGGATTTCAATATGCACTGCTGAGATATATATATATCAGTAATGTCTACAAACCGAAATACATTTCTTCTCTTTTGCGCAAGCGCTGTTGGTTATAAAAGTTACGATATTTATGTGTTATGATGTGATCAGATTTCATGTGTTTTGATCATTCAGATGTATTAAACTACAGATACTGTGAGACACGGGGTATTGAAAATGTATGTGCCCCCACCGTTATACTGTTTATTGGTTTGCAGTAATTAATGTTATCAGAGATAATATTTTCTGTTTTATTGAATAACTAACTACAATTGTTCTATTTTTGATTTCACACATAAATTATGTCATTGTAAAGATCAAATGTATTTTGTCAGGAAAAAGTCATTTTTGTTTCAGGCTGTTGTACATTACAGAGGGTTAAATTAGTGTTATGTCGAGATGTAGTTTTGAACTCTGCTACATCACTCTCGCAGAGTCCACAAAGGGGGGAAGGGTGAAGGAACTGATCAGGTACAATTTTGGTTTATGTGTAAGAGACCATCCCCCTCCAGCAAAGTTACACAGGAGGCGATGTGACGTCACTCACACGAGTCTTTATGGATTTAGATGAGGGAGAAGGCAAAACAAAACTTGTATATTACTGCTATTCTAACTCAAGTACAACCTAAGCATTTGTCCACTGCAAGACATTTGAGATTAACCTGTGCTCTTCTTCTTCCTGAGCAGGTTACTTTACACCGCTGTACTACATTGAACGCAGCTACCTTACTGCCTTTGGAGCAAGGGGGAGAAGACGTAGGTAAAGTATGGTCACAATTTTTGCCTGAAACTGATGAACATGATTTTATGGCCCAGGAAACAGTGGGGTTTGCACATGTAAAAGATACCCCACTCCAAAACCCAGACCTAATACTCTTTGTGGATGGTTCAAGGTATTGTGTAGAAGGCAGTAACCACCGAAGCAAGCCCTACATACACCATACCATCCACAAAGTAGTGGGAAGGTTGAGAGACTAAATGGGACTCTCAAATTGAAAATCCAAAAAGCAATGGTAGAAACCGGGAAACCATGGACCGAGTGTCTACCATTAGCCTTGTTCTCAGTAAGATACACGCCCACAAAAAGAACAGGTCTCAGCCCATATGAGATCTTATTTGGGTCGGCTCCCAGATTAGGATGTTATTTTCCACAGGTGCTCCAAATGCAGTATGGTAGACTAACAGATTATGTATAAACGCTGAACAAACAATTGACCAAGGTGCATGCACAAGTATTTGCTTCCATTCCAGGTCCTGATTCAGTTGACGTATAAGCTAGAACCAGGAGATTGGGTCGTTGTCAAAAGACACGTGAGGAAAAGTCTAGACCCAAGATTTGATGGTCCGTTTCAAGTCCTACTCGTTACAAGCACCTCAGTGAAGCTCGAAGGAAAGGCAAGCTGGATTCACGCCAGTCATTGTAAAAAGGTTCTTCAGCCAGAAGAATGAAGATCTTTGCGGTTGTTGCGGCGGTTGTTGCGTGTGCTCTTATACAAAAAGGCAGAACTGCTACTCCTGTACACATAATCAGTACAGAATCACTGGAACAGTTCAGGACAGGGTGGGCGAATGCCACAGTGGATAGAAAGCAGGGTAACTACACCTGTAAGGCCAATGACCCGTGTTATACTACAAATGTGACTACAACCGAAGGGACTTGGAGAAAAGGACCACATGGAGGGACTGTGTACCTTCACATAGACAAAACAGCCAACATTAGCATACAAGAAGAGACGGCTGTTGTTTTGTTGTTATGAACCAGATTTACAGTATCTACAGAAATGTACAACCAGTAAAAATAGAAACAAAATGATAAATAAGACTTATGAAAGATGCAACAAGGAGAGGCTCAACTCTACGATTGTAATAAAATAAACTGATGGGATGATATTATGTATGAATAATAGCCAAATAAGAAATAGAAGATATTTTGTATTCTTGATAACAATTTTAAGAGATAGTTTTAAGCCACATATAACAGTACAAAGTCTGGAAAGAATCGCACACACTTGTAAGAGCGCTGTAACCCAACAGCAGAAAAAGAATGTACACTTCAATATTTCCTTCCCTGAATCCCCCAGCTGTCATAGACAAAAAAGAAAATGGTATGACCCGCTATTAGGAGGGGTAGGAACGGGATTAGGAGTATTGAATGGTATACAGTTAGAAACAGTTATGAACAAATGAAACTCAGTGGGAGATGACACATCTACTGCATTAAGGATAGGTGCCTCATGGTTACCTACTACCTTTGCCATACAACAGAAAGGGTTAGCTATAGATCAACTGTTCCTAAATGTTTTTAATGAAAGTATGCTAACCGAATATAGAACATTACAGAATGTATCAACTTTTGTAAATTGGACAGTATGTACGCTTAAAACGATGTGGCAACAAGAACAGATGAATAATTTTAAGAATAAATTGTTTAGTAGTCATGTTAGGCAATGGACAGACATTCTGCCCATAGGAGAGAGAAATGATACGTGGTTATTGTTACAGCCTGAGTATACTGAGTGTACACCTAGATGGTGTGCAGGAAGACTAATAGCATTCAATGTGAAAAATCCTACTCTATTATGCAAATTTATTGTTATGCCAATGGTAATGATTGATCCGGTGACATTATTAGGACAATATTGGATGCCAGAAATAAAAGGAACACACATAGACTCTCAAAATAAGACGAGGAATATAGATTTGTGCCAATTAACAGAGCAAGGATATGTATGTAATGAACAGTCAGGGATATATGAACCCTGTCTAATGCAGCAGCAGGATAATGTATGCGCACTCACTATAATCCCAGAAGCTAACCTACAGGTTTATATTGAAGTAGGTCCACAGCATGTATGTTTAATAACTAACGACAAGCAGACCCTTAGCCAGTTTAATCTCATAGGACCATTTTCAGGATGTCTATACAATGTGACGCATTTGACTTGGGGGAACCAAACTATAGTGTTCCTGCCTACTTTAGAAGAAATAATGTCCACTGTATGGGTACCTGAACCTTTGCCCTATGGAAATTTTAGTTTGCCACTGGAAGAGTTAAAACAAGTGTTACAAAAGTCTAAAGACGTAAAGAAATTGATAGCAGCCCATAATGTAACTCTAAGTAAAGTGAAAGTATTGGCTACAATAGCAGCTAGGGAAGTAATAAATTTATCGTCAGCAATAAAAGATGCCAGTGCCCATCACTGGTATGACGTTTTTACAGGATTTTCCCCCACTGCCACTAAGATACTGCATGTGTTATTCCAACCCTTGATATGTTTCATAATATTGTTTATATTGCTTACATGTTTTAATTGTTATAC
This sequence comes from Rhinoderma darwinii, assembly GCF_050947455.1. NCBI lineage: Eukaryota > Metazoa > Chordata > Amphibia > Anura > Rhinodermatidae > Rhinoderma > Rhinoderma darwinii. Next base: position 388,446,094 of record NC_134688.1, on the reverse strand, counting down.
ATTTTGCAAAATAAGGGAAGCATTCAGTCAGAGGCCTATACATTATGATGAAAGAGTGTTGTGAGATTACCCCACCTACATACCTGTGTGAATCAAGTGAAGAAATGGATCGAAGCCTTGCTATCAGGAGATAGAAGTAGCATTGGAATTTAGGTGTTGGTAAAATCACAAAAGGAGGGATTGTTATGGAATAAATATATGTATAATGTATCTGGGGCCCCAAGGAGTGAAATGTTATAGAGGAGAACATGTGTTACAATAGAATGGGTATTTTAGAAAGGGTAAGAGAGGAAATAGTTTGCAGCTGCTCTGCTGTCTCTTTTGAAATTGCGAACAGATGGCGGTCAATCACTTGACCAACCCCCCTAAGCATAAAAGGGAATACCTTGTGTTCCACCAATGGGTTTTATTGAATATACAGATGACTCATATGTTATGGAATGTTTTTGTTCTGACGCTATAAAAGCGACCACTACAGTTAAATAAAGTCAGAAGTATTTTGCCTTGAGAAACGTCTCAGTGTATCTGTTACTTCTCCGAGCAGCTCGCCCCCCCCCCCCCCCACCTGATTTGAACCTGCATGGAGATCAAGGCGTAACGTGACCACAAATTGCGATCACACACATATATGGCACCGTCATACCCGGGAGAACCCTTTTAGCAATTTTTGGGGTGTGTGTCTCCAGTGGCATAAGCTGGGCACTACATATTTGCCACTGAATGGCATATCTAGGGAAAAATATAAATTTTTAATTTGCACCATCCACAGCGCATTCATTTATGGAAAAGACCTGTGGGGTGAAAATGCTCACTACACCCCTTAATAAATGCCTTGAGGGGTGCAGTTTCCATAATGGGGTCACTTCCCAGGGGTTTATTTTTATTATTTCACATCTGAGCCTCTGCAGTTGTGAACCAATACTTTGTAAATCGCCAAATTAGGCCTCAATTTTACATGGTACACTTTCACTCCTGAGGCTGGTCGACTGTCCAGGCAAGAGATTAGGGCCACATGTAGGGTGTTTCTAAAACCAGGAAACCCAGCATAATAATTAAAGAGCTGTCTTGTTATGGTGGCACAAGCCGGGCACCACATATTGACCACATATCTGTGGAAAAAATCCCATTTTCACTCTGCAACATCGAGTTCACACTAATTTCTACAAAACACCTGCAGGGTTAACATGCTCAATACACCCCTAGGTAAATGCATTGAGGGGTGTAGTTTCCAAAATTGGGTCACTTCTGGGGGGTTTCCACTGTTTTGGGCCCACAGGCGCCCAGAAACCAATCCAGCAACATCTGCACTCCAAATGGCGGTCCTTCCCTTCTGAGCCCTGCCGTGTGCCCAAACAGCAGTTTATGACCACATATGGGGTATTGCCGTACTCGGTAGAAATTGCTTTACAAATGTTGGGTTCTTTTTTTTCCTTTATTTGTTGCAAAAATGAAAACATTTGCGCTAAAGCTACGTCTTATTGAAGAAAAAGGATTGTTTTTATTTTCACTGCCCAATTCTAATAAATTCTATGAAACATCTGTGGGGTCAAAACACTCACTATACCCCTAGATAATTTCCTCAATGGGTTTAGTTTTCAAAATGGGGTCACTTGTGGGGGGTTTCCACTGTTTTGTCCCCTAAGGGGCTTTGTAAATGTGACATGGCCTCCGCAAACCATTCCTGCTAAACTTGAGCTCCAAAAGCCAAATAGCGCTCTTTCCCTTCTCAGCCCTGCCGTGTCTCCAAACAACCGTTTATTACCACATGTGGGGCATTGTTTTACTCGGGAGAAATTGCTTTACAAATTTTGTGGTGCTTTTTCTCCTTCAGTCCTTGTGGAAATGAGAAAAAATTAACTAAACCTACATTTTCTTTGAAAAAATTTAGATTGTCATTTTCAGGGCCTATTTCCAATAATTTATGCAAAAAACCTGTTGTGTCAAAACACTCACTATACCCCTAGATAATTTCCTCAATGGGTGTAGTTTTCAAAATGGGGTCACTTGTGGGGGGTTTCCACTGTTTTGTCCCCTCAGGGGCTTTGTAAATGTGACATGGCCTCCGCAAACCATTCCTGCTAAACTTGAGCTCCAAAAGCCAAATAGCGCTCTTTCCCTTCTCAGCCCTGCCGTGTCTCCAAACAACCGTTTATTACCACATGTGGGGCATTGTTTTACTCGGGAGAAATTGCTTTACAAATTTTGTGGTGCTTTTTCTCCTTCAGTCCTTGTGGAAATGAGAAAAAATTAACTAAACCTACATTTTCTTTGAAAAAATTTAGATTGTCATTTTCAGGGCCTATTTCCAATAATTTATGCAAAAAACCTGTTGTGTCAAAACACTCACTATACCCCTAGATAATTTCCTCAATGGGTGTAGTTTTCAAAATGGGGTCACTTGTGGGGGGTTTCCACTGTTTTGTCCCCTCAGGGGCTTTGTAAATGTGACATGGCCTCCGCAAACCATTCCTGCTAAACTTGAGCTCCAAAAGCCAAATAGCGCTCTTTCCCTTCTCAGCCCTGCCGTGTCTCCAAACAACCGTTTATTACCACATGTGGGGTATTGTTTTACTCGGGAGAAATTGCTTTACAAATTTGACGGTGCTTTTTCTCCTTTAGTCCTTGTGGAAATGAGAAAAAAAATCGCTAAACCTACATTTTCTTTGAAGAAATGTTGATTTTAATTTTCACGGCCTATTTCCAATAATTTCTGTAAAAAACCTGTGCGGTCAAAATGCTCACTGTACCCCTAGATAATTTCCTTGAGGTGTGTAGTTTCCCAGATGGGGTCACTTTTGGGGGATTTTGACTGTTTTGGCACTGCAAGAGCGCTTCAAACCTGCCATGGTGCCTAAAATTTATTCTAACAAAAATAAGGCCCCAAAATCCACTAGGTGTTCCTTTGCTTCTGAGGCCGGTGCTTCAGTCCAGTAGCACGCTACGGCCACATGTGAGATATTTCCTAAAACTGCAGAAACTGGGCAACAAATATTGAGTTGCATTTCTCTGGTAAAACCTTCTGTGTTATAAAAAAAATTGTACTAAAAATTTATTTCTGCAAAAAAATATGAAATTTGTACATTTCACCTCTACTTTGCGTTAATTCCTGTGACATGTGTAAAGGGTTAAGACATTTTCTAAATGCTGTTTTGAATATGTTGAGGGGTGAAGTTTTTAAAATGGGGTGACTTTTTGGGGGTTTCTAATATATAAGGCCCTCAATATATATATAAATAAATATGCATTACTGCTAAATCTACTTACAATAGGGAGGTTCTTAGCGCACATTTTGATCGAATTGTTTCATCAAATTGTGTGATCAAATACTACACATATCCCCCCTACATCTCCATTAAAAGGGGACACTTCCCTTTACAATGTTGTTTTTACTTAGTGGTAATCATACTGTGCTTTTAATGCAGTGGCACTTGCAATACATCTTAAGTAAGAATTTCCCAGATTGTCAATCAAATAAGTGGGAAAATAAGTCTATGTTGTCTGTAGTTCTGCTGCCATTTCAAACTCAGATGTAGCATGACTGTAGAATTAATTTTACGGCTTCACAAATATGTAAACGTTAAATTAAGGATGAATACCTGACATTCGCACATACTGCTGACCTCTCTTACCTTAATAATCATTGTTGTCAATATAAGTATTGATCTAGTTTTTAAAGGGAATGTGTTGCCAGAAAAACATGTTTTTTTTTTTAAAATTAAACATTTAGTGTGTGGGTGATTAAACATTGTTCAAATTTTTTTTATTTTTTTCGCGAGTCAGGAAATATTATAAATTTTTTCTAATTTATAATACTACCCATTTTTGGTCACTAGATGGAGCTAGTTCCCAAAATTGCAGCATTGCAACATTGGGTTAAAAGCCCTCGCTCTAGTGAGCTCTCAGCATCCCCCCCTCCTTTATCCTGGCTAGTGCCGGGATAAACGAGGGGTTTGAAAGGTTTAACCTCCTACACTGTGTGTCGCCATTTTTTGAGGTAACCCACAGTGTAGTAGGTTTACATACAGTAGTAAACACACACAAACACTAACATACATTGAAATCTCTTACCTGCTCCTGCCGCCGCGGCTCCCTCCGGCCCGTCCGCTCCCTTTGCTGCCGCTGTTCCATGTGCACAAGTCCGGAAGCCGCGACCGGAAGTAGTAATATTACTGTCCGGCCGCGACTTCCGGTCCACAGGAAAATGGCGCCGGACGGCGCCAATTTCGAATAGGACTGTGTGGGAGCGGCGCATGCGCAGTTCCCACACAGACGCCGTACACGGCAGTCAATGGGACGGGAGCCGTTCGCAGTCCCTATGGGACTGTGGCTGCCGTATTCCATGTCTGTGTGTGTCGTTAATCGACACACACAGAAATGGAACAAAAAATGGCAGCCCCCATAGGGAAGAAAAAGTGTAAAAATAAGAAACAGTAAAACACAAACACACAAATGAAAATAAACGTTTTTATTAAAGCACTAACATCTTTAACATATAAAAAAATTATTTGTGATGACACTGTTCCTTTAACACATTACCAATCAGCCACTTTTTAGTAAATTGCTTTATAGTACATTCGTATGAACTTACTTAGCAGTAAAGTTAATACAAGAGAAAGGTAGGGGAAACTAGGCATAACCCTAGTGACCCTGATATAGAGGAGGTAGTAAGAGTGGGCGACACTGGCCAGTGAACCCCACTATTACACTACCCCCTCTAACAAACACAATGTAAAGGATGCATAATATTGATAATATATTATAAAGACAAGTGCTGACCTTGAGGACACAGCTAACTTGGGGGAGATGTTTGTTTACATGGGATTTGTCTATGACAAGAAATATGTATACAATACTTAACGGGGTTGTACGGTTTCAGCAAAATAATGCCATGCCTTTTGCATAATTAAAAGTTCTACAATTTTCCAATATACTTTCTGAATTTATTCCTCACAGTTTTAACCCCTTCCCGACATTTGCCGTACATGTACATCATGGAAAGCATTGACTTCCCGCATCTTGCCGTATATGTACGCCGAATGTTTGGGACCGGCTCAGAAGCTGAGCCGGTGCCATCATCACCGGATCTCAGCTGTATCTTACAGCTGACATCCAGCTGTAACGGCGGGGACCGAAATTAGCTTAGATCCCCGCCATTAACCCCTTAAGTGCAGCGCTCAAACGCGATCGCTGCACTTAATGTGTTTGCAGCTCATCGGAACCCCAGTAATGAGGCCGGTGCTTCAGTCCAGTAGCACGCTACGGCCACATGTGAGATATTTCCTAAAACTGCAGAAACTGGGCAACAAATATTGAGTTGCATTTCTCTGGTAAAACCTTCTGTGTTATAAAAAAAATTGTACTAAAAATTTATTTCGGCAAAAAAATATGAAATTTGTAAATTTAACCTCTACTTTGCGTTAATTCCTGTGACATGTGTAAAGGGTTAAGACATTTTCTAAATGCTGTTTTGAATACTTTGAGGGGTGAAGTTTTTAAAATGGGGTGACTTTTTGGTGGTTTCTAATATATAAGGCCCTCAAAGCCACTTCACAACTGAACTGGCCCATGTAAAAATGGCCTTTTGAAATTTTTGAAAGCCTTGTAACTTCATAGAAAAATAAAAGGATGTTCAAAAAACGATGCCAATCTAAAGTAGACATATGGGGGATGTTAATTAGCAACAATTTTGTGTGGTATAACTGCCTGTCTTACAAGCAGATACATTTAAATTGAGAAAAATGCTAATTTTTGCAATTTTTCGCTAAATTTTGATGTTTTTCACAATTAAATACTGAACATATCGAGCAAATTTTGCCAGTAACTTAAAGTCCAATGTGTCACGAGAAAACAGACTCAGAATCGCTTGGATAGGTGAAAGCATTCCGGAGTTATTACCACATAAAGTGACACATGTCAGATTTGAAAAATGAGGCTCGGTCAGGAAGGTCAAAAGTGGCTAAAGAGGGAAGGGGTTAAAGATCTCTGCTTTTTGTTATTTAGTAAAAACATTCATTGTTTACTTACAGTAGATAAAATTCTGTCCGCGGTCATGTGATGGACACACAGATCCTAGGATTGTTAGAAGACATTGCTCTGATACATATACTGTAACTGTAGCGAGACGTGCACCTCTGTGTTCATCACACGACCATGGACAGTATTTTATCCACTGGAAGTAAACAATAAATGTACTGACTAAATAACAGCAAGCAAAGGTCTTGAAAACGTGAGGAATTCATATAGAAAGTGTATTAGAAAATTCTATTACTTTTCATTATACAAAAAATAGTATTCATTTGCTGAAACCGGACAACCCATTTAAGCATTGACAAATTACAGTAAGTCTTCTGTTCTGAGAAATTATTTATTTTATCCCTTTTCCTGAACAATCCTATTAATATTTGGGACAGTTGCTTCTGGTTGTGGAAAGATAAATGCCAGGTAGACCAAAGAGATAGTTTAGAAAGCTATCAACCCTCCCACAAAGCAGAAGGAATATTCATGATGTTAATGTCCGCAACTCTTGTATCTTGAAGAAAATACTGTAGCTGTTCGATGCACAATCACTCACATAATTGCACTTCCCCATAAATGCTTAGTATGCATACTCCCCATTTCATTCTGCACTTCTCTCCTCATCTAGCATTCCATTCAGTTGTACAAACAGATTTAAAGGTAGAGCATTGTCTTCTATCTTTTCAATCCATTAACTGCCCACCCATCAATGTTTACCTAGTTGGCCACCTACAATGCTTACTGCTCTTCCCGGCCAAAGACAAATCGGTGATGAACCATGTATGGGTCACCAAAGAGACATAAGCAGGTTATAACATAAACATTCTATAACACAGTTATTTGTATATTATATATATATATATATATATATATATATATATATATATACACACACACACATATTTATATGTGTATATATATATTTATATATATATATATATATATATAGATATAGAAGACAACGTAGAAAGCAGTGACGGCACCAGGACTTCAAGGCAGATGCAAGCAAAGTGGATTTATTCACCTCAAAAAAACACAGCAACGTTTCAGTTCAACAGGAACCTTTCTCAAGCCATGACAAACTAACAAAAGTGCCAAGTATATATAGGGTGAACGTACATCAACAGACAATCAAACAAATTGACAGTACAATTCTCATAAAATCCATAAAAATGTGAACATAGCAGTGTATTATGGCTTTTATACAGACAGTGCAGCAATGAGTCTTCAAAACGCTATTAATAAACGGCAATATATTTGAAGACATGATTTATACATATCATAAATAGTGTAGACTAAGTGTAATGGGATTAATTAGGAAAACAGCAGAGGCTCATTATTAATTAATTAGGTTGAATAAACTTACAGTTTGAACTCTCTCCATATAGCCAGCGTGTGGAGTTCGTGCGCATGCACTGCGCATGCTCCAAGATGGCGTCGATACCGGATATATAATCCCAAAACTAGGCCTCTGCTGTTCTCCGGAATCCTTCAAAGTGCTTGACACATCCGTATGTTTCTACGTACATATAGAAAAAGAAAAGAGAGGCAAATTACAATATAATATTGATATAAACACAAAACCCCAGTTTTGGGATTATTATGCCCCCCATGAAATTGCTTACCTATGTCTCTCTATATCCAGCATTGATTTTAGCATCACAGCATATCTATCGTGTATGAATTTATAGTTAATTATATTCATTCTGGAGTATGGCCCCTATCGTATGGTAGATTTGTTATCTTTCTATTTATTAGTATGTTTTCAATGGAAATATATTATCTATGATATACATGCTTTATATGAGTTATTTTCGATATATTTAATATATTTTACATCTATGTCGGGGATCATCAATGCCTATCCATCATGGTTACTTATTAAATCCCATAGTTGACTACAGTCATATTCTCACTTGTATGGGATATCTGAGATATATAAAAAAATCTCCTTTCTTTTCAAAATCATGCCCATAGACATTGATGATCTCTTTACATTTTTTTATGTACGATATTGGTCCACATATTACCCTCCAGACAGTCCATAGAACTGAATTGTTTATATTCAGTTCATTCTATATCTTATCGCTACTCACGCCTGCGCAATGAGATTGGAACGTAAGCTCCATCCCTGCGCATGCGCAATAGCGATTGCGTTCCACGATGCGCTTCACCGGATTTGATATCCGGTATCGACGCCATCTTGGAGCATGCGCAGTGCATGCGCACGAACTCCACACGCTGGCTATATGGAGAGAGTTCAAACTGTAAGTTTATTCAATCTAATTAATTAATAATGAGCCTCTGCTGTTTTCCTAATTAATCCCATTACACTTAGTCTACACTATTTATGATATGTATAAATCATGTCTTCAAATATATTGCCGTTTATTAATAGCGTTTTGAAGACTCATTGCTGCACTGTCTGTATAAAAGTCATAATACACTGCTATGTTCACATTTTTATGGATTTTATGAGAATTGTACTGTCAATTTGTTTGATTGTCTGTTGATGTACGTCCACCCTATATATACTTGGCACTTTTGTTAGTTTGTCATGGCTTGAGAAAGGTTCCTGTCGAACCGAAACGTTGCTGTGTTTTTTTGAGGTGAATAAATCCACTTTGCTTTCATCTGCCTTGAAGTCCTGGTGCCGTTACTGTGTTCTACGCTTTCTTCTATCCATAAAATAGGGGAATTGATTCATCCCCTGGTGACGAGCACATGGCCTGATTTTCTGGTATTTTGGAGTGCTGTGTTTTTCCATTGCTGGACTGTATATATATATATATATATATACATATATATATATATATATACATATATATATATATATATATATAAAATCTATCTATCTATCTATCTATCTATCTATCTATCTATCTATCTATCTATCTATCTATCTATCTATCTATCTATCTATCTATATATATATATATATATATATATATACACTGCTCAATCATTGATTGTTTCATGTTATATATAACAGCCACATAACAAACCTCAAGTGGAGTCTTTATTCTAGTAAACTACGGCAATGGACCTTGAAATAGCTATTGGAAAAGACAAATAAGTAGACATGGATACAACACCGCTTCCGTCTCTACCTTTCCACCCTGTTGAATATAAGATATCCATGTTGACCACCCCAATAATCCCCTCTGATCAAGTAGTACAAACATTAAGATTGTATTATGATTAAGTTATGATTTCCTGGCAGATTTTGTGGCAAATTTGCAAATTTGCTGCGGTCAAATTCATGGAGTAAAAAGTTCATGATAAATCTTAATACTAATGTATTCCATATGTTATTTTCATTTTAATATAATTTTTCATTCCCATTGAGAAATAATATTAAAGGAAAAGCACAGAAAGAAATGTCTGCATGACTATAATATGCATTTAAATTTACTCAAGGTGCAAAGTAGAAGTTCTTCTTTAAATCTATTCTGTATTTTAATTTTCAGAATGATGTGTCTCAACTCGTTCTGGCAAGGAGAATACAAGCATCTAAATCAATATAGTATCGTCAAAGCAATGAATTTCTGCAGATAATATTTTGCTTAATACACAGGATGCCAAAGTTATGACTAAATGATTATTGCACACTTATTTGAGATAAATTGCATTGCTATTTGACATGTCACAACTACACTAAACAGAATCTAAAGTCAACGTGCTCTGGCAACTGAGGATTTGGATCAGCATCTAATATATATTTTTGAATGTTTGTTTGAAGCCCGATTTTTCATTGGTTTAAAAGCAGTCCATGTGACCGCTGCAGCCTGTGATTGGCCTGTGATTGGCTGCAGCGGTCACATGGGATGAAACGTTATCCCGTGAGGCCGGACTGGAGGAAGAAGCAGGAGTTCTGGGTAAGTTGAAGGGACAGTGTCATGACTTTTTTTAAATTAATTTATCTGTTTTTATTAAATAAAATATTATATGGACTTTATTTAATTTTTCACACACAATGTTTTTTTTTATTAACTCTTTCTTTCTGTACTGGAGGCTGCCATGTTTTATTTTATTCAGAGTCACACAGCAGAGAAGCTGTTTTGTAGGGAGATAGCAGGCGCCATTATGAAGATTGGCTGCACTGCAGGTAAGGTGTGTGTCTCTGTCTGTCCCTCTCTCTCACAGACCACCACTCTCGTGACCCCCAGCGGGCCCCCCCCTGATGGGCCACACCCCCCCATGCCCCCCCCAATGGCCCCGCCCAACGCCCCCCCCATACCTCCCTCCGACAGTCCCCCCCACACCTGCTCTAACTGTGTGTGTGTCTGTATGTAGCAGTGCTGAGTGTGTGTCTGTATGTAGTAGTGCTGAGTGCGTGTGTATGTATGTAGCAGTGCTGAGTGCGTGTGTATGTATGTAGCAGTGCTGACTGTGTGTGTGTTTGTGTGCAGCAGACTGAGTGTGTGTGTGTGTGTGTATGTGTGTGTGTAGCATAGCGGAGTATGCACGGGCGCCGCTGATCCTTCATAGCCGCTTATCAGCTGTTTTGAAGAATCAGCGGCGAGCACCCCACCACACACACACACACACACACACACACACAAATCCCCCCAAACATGCAAAATCAAGTGTAATCAAGCGTTTTTTTGGCACGTAAAATCTGCCAAAAAAACCTTGGCAAATACACGCCGTGTGAACCTGTCAACTGAAAAGTCATTCACTTCACTTTGATCATTCTAAGGGTATGTTCACATGCAGTGTTTTCAGCCATTTTTCGGGCCGTAAACATCCCAAAAAAAATCGGAAGCAGAACACCTACAAACATCTGCCCATTGGTTTCAATGGGAAATACGGCGTTCTGTTCCGACGGGGTGTTTTTTTATGCGGCCGTTTTCCAAAGACGCCCGCCAAAAATAAGTGCATATCACTTCTTGGGACGTTTTTAGAGCCGTTTTTCATTGACTCTATAGAAAAACAGCTCCAAAAACGGCTGTAAAAAACGCAGCCAAAAACGCAAGTTTCCTTTGTTTAGTAAGCGTGTGAACATTCCCTTAGTCTTTTGGTGTGTCCTACAGCTTCTGCCAGCTGCCATTTGGACAATCACACCCAAAATGGCAGCCGGACACTGCTTAGCAATTTAAAGACACCTTTTCCTGGCTTGTAGGGGGGGGTGAGATTCCCTCCCACATTTACGGCAGCTGTGAGTCAGGTTGCTTTGCTTTATTCACCTCGCTGTAATTCTGGGAAGTGCTCCCTCTGGTGGCCAACATAGGAAAACATGTCAAATAATTATTTAATTTTTAATACTTTCCACCATGTGGAAGAAAAAAAAAATACAGCAAAAAACTTAAAAAATACAATAGAAATAAGTAACTTACTTTGAAAAAAAAGTTTTAATTCGCGACACATTCCTTTTAACTTTTAATACTTTTAACTCCAGCGGTAGTCACTGTCCCGGGTGCTGAAAGAGTTATTGCTGATCAGTTAACTCTTTCAGCACCCTGGACAGTGACTATCACTTGACGTCGCCTAGCAATGCTCCCGTAATTACGGGTGCACACACGTAGCCACCCGTAATTACGGGAGCTCCAAAGACTTATATGGGCCTGCCCGTATTTTTCAATGGCACGGGCACCTTCCCGTAAGCAAACAGGAAGGTACCCGTGGCCAATAGAAGTCTATGGGCCCTTAATTACGAGCCGTGATTACGGGCGTTTTTACATTTGTGTGCATGAGGCCTAAATCTGTAATGAATATATTGCTTCATTTCATTTCTTTTATGCTTCCAATAACATTATTTACACTCCCTAGCAATTTCATATCGAGAGGTAGTAATTAAATTCATACTGAGAGGTATTTAAATAGTGAGCTTTTGCTCTATCCATACCGTAAGTCAACCTCCCGAGCAATGCCGGGTATAAAAGCTAGTTTTAAAAATATAATAAAAATGTATCTCTTATCTCTATTTATAACTTTCTATGTTACATTTTTATAACATTTAAATTAATATAAAAAGTCTAAGTAGGGTTGTCCCTATACTGTATGGTTGCTATGGACAATATACCTGTATGCCTTTGTTTCTGTTTTAGCATCCCTATTAAAAAAGTTTCTTGAAAAAAATATCAAATACTGTATAAAGTATATTTATCAGAAACCCATAATCTATTAATTACAGATGGTATGTAAAGACTGAGAAATATATAGCCATATGTTAAAACCTATCCACCCAAGTTAACCGTAGACAGAGCTCCTATTGTATAAAAGAAATAAGGCAAAGGTAAGTGAATATACATCATACCTATTGAGCATGTGATTAGGATTTTTATAAATCACATCGGAAAGCAGAAAGACACAGTTAAATACACAGGCAGTTGCTAGGGCATCCATAGGTGCGGTAAAAAACAGCCCCTGGGTCCTTCAGTTGATCTTGTCACATGATTGATCACATCACAGGGAATTCCTGTGATTCTTACAAAGGAGCACCTCATCCCTTCCTTTGTTCTAACTTCCCTATGCTATGGTCCGCATTGACTGTGGCATAGAAAGGGTTAATGAGTGGAGGACAGAGGTTTCTGTGCCCACACAATATCAGTATGATAACAGCACAGCCCTGTGCAGGAACTTATTCCCATTAGGGCAGTACTATTACGGCGCTATGCGCCTATAGGCTGAATGTGGACTTTAATTAAATTAATAAATAAATAAATGAATTATAAATATATGACATGAAATATATTAACATATAATAGAATTCAATAAATGATAGACTTTCAAGCTTGATATGAAGACATTTTATTTTAGATTTTCATGCATCTTGTTAAAAATAAACATATATATATATATAATATTTTTATAAATGTGTTTATGAAATTAATGTTGTGTTAATATGTCCAATATAACTGTTTTCTCAGCAAAATTGGATGACATTGGGGAACTATCTTTAAATAACACTTCAGGAAAATAGTTTTTGCAACATCCTATTATTATACTGCAGAGAACACTATTTTTGCATAGACAGCATGTCTTTTCTTCAAATGATCCTGGACATTAGCAAGTACATTCTGCATTCCATTGATTGCATCTGTGTTTTTTTGGGTAATTATAAATGTTAACAAGAAAAAAGACAAAGAGAAACACAGCGAGCACTGCTGATGCAAAATATTTATACTTAAACAATATGTTACTTCTCTACTGCATTTGCAGATAACTACTAATACGTGACTTGGGAATTAACAAAGAAGGGAAAAAGCTATTTTGTTATGTTTTCACATCAGTAGCTGGACAGATTGTAAGCATTTCCTATTCATAATTGTTATTTTAATTTAACTCTTATTTACTCAATAAATATTCCATATATATTAACATCTTGGCACTTAGCACATTCACTGTCTACCCCACCACAGTGGGAGGAGTTGTTTGCGGTAGTGTTTGATCCAGGCTATTTAACTCCTGTAATATGGCGATCATTGTGGCATTGTGGCATTGTGGGATTGTGGCATCAGCAAAGGGAAAGAGCTTCCTTTGTGTCATGATCATCAGCCCCATCGTCAATAATCGCCAGGGCTGATGGTTTTTTGGACAGCGCAGAGTATAAGAAAAGCCCTCAGTGCTGAGATGATGCCTGCTTAAACATACCCCGGCAGCTGCCTGTACATTTTGTATTCACATTTTATTGAAATACATGGATATCTTAATGCGTTATACAGTGCCCACCAAAAGTTCCAGAACATCCTCATAACTTTTGAACGGCTCGAGGAAGAGTGTTGAAATTTGGTGGGATTTAATGGGGCCATAACTAGAGATGAGCGAACCGGGACAACCGAACCCGGTTTCGGTCCGAATTTCCAGAAAAGTTCGGTTCGCAGCGAATCCGAATTTAACCGGGTTCGGCCGAACCCGTTTTGACCGAACCCGGTCAAAAACATTATACAAATCGGCAGCCACTTGTCTCTATCAATCACTGATAGAGAAAAGAGGCTGCTGATTAAAAATAAAATAAAAAGCATTTCATACGTACCCGGTCGTTGTCTTGGTGACGAGTCCCTCTTCTTCCTCCAGTCCGACCTTTTCTGACGCGGCAGCCTGTGATTGGCTGCAGAGGCCTCTGCAGCCTGTGATTGGCTGCAGAGGCCGCGGCAGCCTGTGATTGGCTGCAGCGCTCACATGGGCTGCATCGTCATCAAGGAATCTCGGGCCGGATGTCGAGAGGGACGCGTCACCAAGGCAACGGCCAGGAGACCGGACTGGAGGAAGCAGGGAGTTCCCGGTAAGTATGAACGTCTTTTTTTTTACAGGTACTGTGATCGGTAGTCACTGTCCAGGGTACTGAAACAGTTACTGCCAATCAGTTAACTCTTTCAGCACCCTGGACAGTGACTATTTAGGGTATGTGCACACACACTAATTACGTCCGTAATTGACGGACGTATTTCGGCCGCAAGTACCGGACCGAACACAGTGCAGGGAGCCGGGCTCCTAGCATCATAGTTATGTACGATGCTAGGAGTCCCTGCCTCTCTGCAGGACAACTGTCCCGTACTGTAATCATGTTTTCAGTACGGGACAGTAGTTCCACGGAGAGGCAGGGACTCCTAGCATCGTACATAAATATGATGCTAGGAGCCCGGCTCCCTGCAGTGTGTTCGGTCCGGTACTTGCGGCCGAAATACGTCCGTCAATTACGGACGTAATTAGTGTGTGTGCACATACCCTTACTGACGTCTCCTAGCAATGCTGCCATAATGACGGGTGCACACATGTAGCCACCCGTCATTACGGGGCCTCATGCACACGAGTCGACCATAAAAACACCCGTTATCACGGGTCGTAATTACGACCCGAAATAGCGGGCCCATAGACTTCTGTTAGCCACGGGTACCTTCCCGTTTTCTCACGGGAAGGTGCCCGTGCCGTTAAAAAGATAGAACATGTTCTATTTTTTTATTTTACGGGCCGTGCTCGTAATTACGACTCGTAACTACGAGCACGGCCGGCCGGCCACGGGCAGCCGGCCGCTTTTGCGAACCGTGCTGTCATTATAATTATAGCAGCACGGCTCGTAAAATAGAAAAATAGAACATGTTCTATTTTTTTAACGGCACGGGCATCCTTCCCGTGAGAAAACGGAAAGGTACCCGTGGGTAACAGAAGTCTATGAGCCCGTTATTGCGGGTCGTAATTACGACCCGCAATAACGGGTGTTTTTACGGTCGTGTACATAATGGGAGCACGGCTCGGAAAAACGAACGGCTGCCCGTGCTCATCTCCTGAAATACTCTGTGCTGCCTTAAACTCTGTGGACAGGTCAGGATCCTGTTTCTTTTAAATGCTGCTAGGGAACCCGCTCGATCCACTATATAAGGCTACGCTACAGTGCAGCATTTAAAAGAAACAGGATCCTGACCTGTCCACAGAGTTTAAGGCAGCACAGAGTATTTCAGGAGATGAGCGTGCAGATTCAGTGCTGCTGTGAACTCTGCTCTTACCATTACGTAGCTCTCAGTCTGTTACCTCTCCTCCACTCCTGTCCTCAAGAACACATTCACATGATTGGCAAGTCACCACGTAATGGTAAGAGCAGAGTTCACAGCAGCACAGAGTATTTCAGGAGATGAGCGTGCGGATCTTGTGCGTGGTGGTGACTTGCCAATCATGTGAACGTGTTATAGAGGACAGGAGTGGAGGAGATGTAACAGACTGAGCTACGTAATGGTAAGAACAGAGTTCACAGCAGCACAGAGTATTTCAGGAGAGGAGCGTGCAGATTCAGTGCTGCTGTGAACTCTGCTCTTACCATTACGTAGCTCAGTCTGTTACCTCTCCTCCACTCCTGTCCTCAATAACACCTTCACATGATTGGCAAGTCACCACCCCGCACAAGATCTGCACGCTCATCTCCTGAAATACTCTGTGCTGCTGTGAACTCTGCTCTTACCATTACGTGGTGACTTGCCAATCATGTGAAGGTGTTCTGGAGGACAGGAGTGGAGGAGAGGTAACAGACTGAGAGCTACGTAATGGTAAGAGCAGAGTTCACAGCAGCACTGAATCTGCACGCTCATCTCCTGAAATACTCTGTGCTGCCTTAAACTCTATGGACAGGTCAGGATCCTGTTTCTTTTAAATGCTGCACTGTAGCGCAGCCTTATATAGTGGATCGAGCGGGTTCCCCAGCAGCATTTAAAAGAAACCGTGTTTGTGTATGTGTGTGTTTGTGTATATATGTGTGTTTGGGTATGTGACTTTGTCTGTTTTTGTTTTTATATGTGTGTTTGTGTATATGTGTGTGTGTGTGTGTATATATGGGTGTGTTTGTGTATATGTGTTTGTGTATATGTTTGTGTATATATGGGTGTATTTGTGTATATGTTTGTGTGTAGATGTTTGTGTGTGTTTTTGTATATGTGTGTGTTTGTGTATATGTGTGTATATGGGTGTGTGTTTGTGTGTATATATGGGTGTGTTTGTGTATATGTGTTTGTGTATATGTGTGTTTGGGTATGTGTGTTTTTGTTTGTATATGTGTTTGTGTATATGTGTTCGTGTGTGTGTGTGTGTGTGTTTGGATATGTGTGTTTTTGTTTGTATATGTGTGAGTTCGTGTATATGTGCGTGTGTTTGTCTGTTTATGTGTGTGTATTGTGTGTGTGTGTATATCTTGTTGTGTTTGTGTGTGTCTGTGTATGGTTGTTTGTTTGTGTGTGCGTGTATATATGTGTGTAGGTGAGTAGAAGTATTTGTATTGTTCACATTGATAACTGTTTTTTTATGTTGTTGCAGATTTTGATGTACCGATTGTTTGTGAGTGCGTGCGTGCGTGTGTGTATATATGTGTGTAGGTGAGTAGAAGTTTTGGTATTGTTCACATTGATAACTGTTTTTTTATGTTGCAGATTTTGATGTACCGATTGGACTACATCTTCGATTCGTTGGACTACTGCGTAGATCTACGTTTTTTCAAATTTTAATTAAATGGTTAACGAGGGTTTTGTTGGGGATTTCTTATTTCAATAAAAAAGAATTGTCTTTGTGTTTTTTTTTAAACTTTATTAGTGCCTAGATAATGGCAGTTGGCTGATTGACAGCGTCCATTATTAAGGCGGTACTTAGTGTTAGCCGGTGCAGAGGCTAGCACTAACCACCCATTATTACCCCGGTACTCACCACCACCAGGGGGGCCGGGAAGAGCTTGGTACGATCCAGTACCCGACCATCTGTTGTGATGGTCGGGTACTGGGGCGGCCGTAGGCTGGTATTATGAGGCTGGTAAGGGCCAAAATCAGTGGACCTTCCCACCCTTGTAATGCTAGGCTGCTGCTGCTGTGTTGTATCGGGCTGGTTATAAAAATGGGGGGGACCCCCACGTCGTTTTTTTTTTTTGAATTTAGCAATAGACGGGTCCCCCACATTTTTAATAACCAGCCATATACAAGGCCGCAGCAGTCTGGCATTTCATTGGTGGGAAGGGCCACTGGTTTTGTCCATTCCCAGGCTAATAACACTGTGTTGTATGTGGCTGGTTATGATAAATTGGGTGGAACCCCATGTCTTTTTTTAAAAAAAAAATTAAATAAATAAATAATAAAAAAAAAATGACGTGGGGTCCCCCCCACTTTTATAACCAGCCAGATACAACACAGCAGCAGCAGCCTAGCATTACAAGGGTGGGAAGGTCCACTGTTTTTGGCCCTTCCCAGCCTCATAATACCAGCCTGCGGCCGCCCCAGAGCCCGACCATCACAACAGATGGTCGGGTACTGGATCGTACCTGGCTCTTCCCGGCACCCCTGGTGGTGGTGGGTACCGGGGTAATAATGGTGGTTAGTGTTAGCCTCTGCACCGGCTAACACTAAGCCTCGCCTTAGTAATGGATGTTGTCACTCAGACAGCGGCCATTACTAAAGTGGTAGTAATAAAATTTCAAAAGAAAAAGACAAAGATATAGATAAAATATTTTATTGAAATAAAGCACCCCCAACACAACCCTCATTAACCATTTTATTGTAGAAAAAAAAACGTCATCTAAGTAGTCCTCGAAACCGACGTAGTCCAAACACCAAACCTGTGAAAAAAAAAAAAATTAAATAAAACATGTCGTAGGCTTAGATTCAGTTTAATGTGTGATACTGACTGTTATACCATGTATAGAAGCCTGCCGTGAAGTTGACTTAGATACAGGGCGCCAGCAGACAGTATCATACATGGCCATACATACATATATACAAACATACATACAAGCATGCACATATATACATGCAAATATACATACATGCAAACATACACACATATATACATGCAAACTATCATACATACATGCACACACACACATGAAAACATACATACATACAAACAAACATGCAAAGATACATACATACATATATACAAGCATGCACAAATATACATGCAAACATAAATACATGCAAACATAATTACATACATGCACATATATATATAAACATACATGCAAACATACATGCAAAAATAAAAACATGCAAACATACATACATGACAACATACATACAAACATACATGACAACATACATACATGCAAACATACATACATGCAAACATACATACACACATGCAAACATATATACATGCAAATATACATACAAACATGCACATGTATACATACATGCCAACATACATGCAAACATACATGCACATATATACATACATACATACATGACAACATACATGCATGCAAATATATACATGCAAATATACATACATACACACATGCACATATATACATACATGCCAACATACATGCACATATATACATACATGACAACATACATAGATACATGACAACATACATACATACATATATATATATATACACACATGCAAATATACATACAAACATGCATACATACATGCAAACATACATTTATGCAAACACACATACATGCAAACATACATACATTCATGCAAACATACATACATACATACATACAAATATACATACACACATGCACATATATACATACATACATACATGACAACATACATACATGACAACATACATGCAAAAATACATACATGCAAACATGCAAACATACATACATGCAAATATATACATGCAAATATACATACAAACGTGCACATATATACATACATGCCAACATACATGCACAGATATACATACATACATACATACATGACAACATACATACATGCCAACATACATACATACATACATACATGCCAACATACATACATGCCAAAAAAAAAAAAATAATACGTTCATACTTACTTTCCTCCTGTCCGGCCTCCAGCGATGACGTTTCATCCATGTCGCCGCTGCAGCCTGTGATTGGCTGCAGAGGCGGTCACGTGGGATGAAGCGTCATCCTGACGTGCGTGACCGCCACTACAGCCTGTGATTGGCTGCAGCGGCGAAAGGGATGAAACGTCATCGCTGGAGGCCGGACAGGAGGAAAGTAAGTACGAACGTATAATTTTAATTTTTTTATTACATTTAAATTGTATTTTCCGCGCGCTGAGCATGTACTGTGAAGGTTGCTGAAAGAGTTAGTGCAGCCCATTAACTCTATCAGCACCCCGGACAGTAGCATGCTCGGCGCACGGAAGTGACAGGTTCGGTCAGAACTAGTTCGGTCCGAACCGAACTTTTTTGTGAAATTCGGCGAACTAGCCGAACCGAACTTTTGATAAGTTCGCTCATCTCTAGCCATAAAGTTTACCAGTTCACGCCAAAAAAAAACACCCCACCCCCTTGGGGCGGTGGGGTGGGCGGGGCAGCAAAATCTTAAATGGCACAGGGGCTCGAGTGGAAGGCTCATTTGAAAGCACTTTTCAATATGAAAACAATGCCGCAATCGGTTTTAAGATAGGATTTTTTATCACTGAGATATTTAACTGAGTTATCATCTTCATTATCGGCTAACGCCGTTGTTAGCATTACCCAAAATGTACAGTGCGGGTAAAATCATAAATGTGTGTGGGCGCAGGTGTATTTGTGTGTGAGCTTGGGAATGTCACATCAAAGTGACTTTAAATTACGTTTTATTACAATCGGCCTCGGCGATACAAAATGGATCTTGTCTACGATTGTAACATGATTTCACGTTTACACATTTCAGTAGTCGCTTGTGAATTTCAGAGAGCGCTAATTCGGAGAGTAATTTTAATTTTTTTACATTTCTATTGTCATATCACAAAATGCATTTGACCGAAACGGAAAGGATCACTTTATTGATGAAGAGAGGGTATGGCGAATAAAAAATAAGACCCTATCGAGAAGTAGCTGCTTTATTCAATGCCACTTATCTTATCTGTGATCCAATTTCATTGTCAACTGTTAAAAGAACTGTTCATCGTTTAGAAATAACCGGTTCAATTAAAGACGCACCAAGATCCAGAAGACCCAAACATGCTAGTAATGATGAAAAAGTTTTAGGCCTCATGCACACGACCGTGTTTTTGCGGCCGCAATTCCCCCGAAAATCCACGGGAGAATTGCGGCCCCATTCTTTTCTATGGGGCCGTGCACACGACCGTAGTTTTTGCGGTCCGTGCACGGCCCGGGAGCCCGGACCGCAGAAAGAACGGGCATGTCTTATTACGGCCCGGTTCTGCGGTCCGGGCTCATTGAAAACAATGGCCGCGGCCATGTGCATGTCCCACGATTTGCGGGCGGCCTGCGGCTGACAGTTCGCTGACAGTCCGCAGCCGGCCGACCCGAAAATCACGGCCGTGCACACGGCTACGGTCGTGTGCATGAGGCCTTAGATGTTCTGCTCACTGTACATGATAATCCTCATACATCTGTCTTGAGTGGAGCACAACAAAATGATATCAGCGCAACATCAGTCTGTCAAATTTTAAAGAGGCATTATCATCCTTATAAAATATGTCTAGTTCAGGAGCTATACGAAGATAATTATGACAGAGGAGTGGAATTTTGTGATACAATGATGACACGATTTGATGATAATCTTCAGATTTTCAACTGGACCTGTTTTTCGGATGAAGCTACGTTTGGACTAAACGTTCCTGTAAATACACAGAACATGTGGTATTGGGCAGACGAAAATCCACATTGGATAAGAGACAGTCATACCCAGTATCCTCAGAAGGTTAACGTTTTGGCCGGAATATTGCTCAATCATATTGTAGGACTGTTTTTCATTGAAGGAAACATAAATGCAGAAAATTACTGCAATTTACTAAGAAACCAAGTGATACCGGCTATTCAAAATATTGCTGGAGAGCTTTCCGCAATGTTTGGTATCAGCAGGTTGGAGCTCCGGCTCATTTTTCTCTGCGAGCTCGAAATCTTCTGAACGATAATTTTCCTGATAAATGGATTGGTAGAAGAGGCCCGATAGAATGGCCACCGAGATCACCAGATCTGACCCCATTCGACTTTTTTTACTGGGGGTATTTAAAAAGTAAAGTCGATGAGACTAGGATCGCAAACTTAGAGGAGCTGCGGGAAAGAATAGTGAACATTTCAAATTTAGTCACACCAGATGTTATAAATAATGTTATCGACACGTTTTACGTTCGCTTAGGACACTGTCAAGTTGTTGAAGGACATCAGTTCGAACATTTGATTTAATACAGTAATTGTTATGTTTGTACTAATACACATAATACATGTCCTCGGTCTTGCTTTGGTTGGCCGGACAACACACACACACACACACAGCACAGAGAGAGTTTGGAGTCGTTAAATACTGTGGGAATGACGAACCCCCGGGTCCTTATCTCGGGCAGTGTACACACACACACAAAAGTGATCACACACACTAATCTAGCACCCTGATGAGATGTAAATCCAACCATGCGACCTCCGCACGGTACATTTTGGGTAATGCTAACATCGGCGGTAGCCGATAATGAAGATGATAACTTTAACATTAAATATCTCAGCGAATAAAAATCCTATCGCAAAATAGCAGCATCGTTTTTGTATTGAAAAGAGCTTTCAAATGACCCCTCGTGCTATTTAAGATTTTGCTGCCCCCGCACACCCCACTGCCCCCAAGGGGGTGGGCGTGTTTTTTTTTGTGTTAACTGGTAGATTTTATGACCCCATTAAATCCCACCAAATTTCAACCCTCTACCTCGAGTCGTTCAAAAGTTATGAGAGTGTTCCGAAACTTTTGGTGGGCACTGTATAGAAAAATGATAAAAGTTCGCTAGTGAGACCGAAAAAGAATAAACAAACAAAAAAATGCAAAAGAAAAAAAGAATTAACACCATTATTAAAACAACAACAGCAACTGTTCTTTTTAACTCCTTAACGCCGAAGGCCGGATATATCCGTCCTCAGCAGCTGCTAGTTCGCGTAGGAGGACGGATATATCCGTCCTGTGATGGCGCGGATACTGCCACTGTACCCACGCGATCAGCGGCAGGAGCACGGCTGTTATACACAGCCTGGCTCCTGCTGCAACTGCCGGAATCGAAGTGCGCTCCGATTCCGGCAGTTTAACCCATTAAATGCCACTGTCAATAGTGACAGTGGCATCTAATGTGTTTGACAGAGGGAGGGAGCTCCTTCTGTCACCCGATCGGCGCCCCCGCAAACAAATCGTGGGTCGCCGTTGGGTTTCCATGACAGCCGGGGGTCTAACAAAGACCCCCAGGTCTGTCTTCAGCATCTGCCTGTTAGGCGATGCCGGAGGCATGACCTATTAGATTGCCTGTCAGTTTTACACTGACAGGCAATAATGCTTTGGTATACTAAGTATACCAAAGCATTATATATGCGATCAACAGATCGCATAGTGAAGTCCCCTGGTGGGACTTTAAAAAAAAATGTCAATCAGTTAAATAAAGTTTGTGAAAAAAAAAAAAAATAATTACAGTCAAAGTCAAATAAAACTACTTATTTTGCCCAAAAAGTGGTTTTATTTAGTAAAAGTGTCAAAACAAATCACACATACACATATATGGTATCCCCGCGATCGTAACAACTTGACCAATAAAATGAACACATTAATTAAACCGCCGAATGAACGGCGTCCAAAGAAAACGCAAAAAAACAACGGCAAAATTCTCTCTTTTCTCCCATTCCCCCCATAAAAAATAAAATAAAAGTTAATCTATAAGTCCTATGTACCCCAAAATAGTATTAATGAAAACTACACATTGTCCCGCAAAAATCAAGCCCACATACGGCCACATCGACGGAAAAATAAAAAAATTACGGCTTTTGGAATGCGGCATTGCAAAAACAAGTAATTTTTTTCTAAAAGGGTTTTTATTGTGCAAACGTAGAAAAAACATATAAAACCTTTCCATATTTGGTATCCCCGTAATCGTGCCGACCCATAGAATAAAGTTAACATGTTATTTACGCTGCATAGTAAACGGCGTAAATTTATAACGTGAAAATTAATGCTGGAATAGCTGCTTATTTTCAATTCTCTCCTAAAATAAAGTTAATAAAAGTTAATCAATATGTTATAAGCATCTAAAAATGGTACAATTACAAAACACAGCTCGTCCCGTAAAAACAAGCCCTTATACGGCTATGTCGACGGAATAAAAAAAAGTTGCGACTCTTGGAATGCGACCGTGAAAAAACAAAAAATAATCCTTGGTCATTAACGTGCAAAATGGCCCGGTCTTTAAGGGGTTAAATGAAATGTCATAATACATGGAAAAAAAACATACCATATTTGGTCTCCCCTTCAACATTACAACCAGTGTGATAAAGATGTAAAATGTCATTTAAAGTGTTCAGAGAATCACATTAAAAAAAACACAAAAAAACAAAAGAATGGTGGCGTTCAATTAATGTACCGCAAAATGATAACATAAGATTATAAATCCCGCATTGAAAAAATCAAGATAGAGTCATGTAAAAATGTGAAATACAGTAATTATGGCTTTTGAAATGTAGTAAGGCAAAAAATAAATAAAAATACACTGCATCCTAAAGGCCACAAAATAGCGGTGCCCTTAAAGGAGTTGTCTCATGAAAATATCCTCTGTCTATATGCCCTGTTAGGGCATATGAATAAAAAAGGGAGTCCCTTGCTTGAGATCCCACTCTCTGAGCCAGAATGGACTCGAGCTGTCCTTGTATCAGCTGAATGAGGGGAAATGCCTGCTTGGCTGTTTGCTGGGGGTGCCGGGAGCGGAGCAAGGAGCGGCATCCGGGAAGGGGTTAATGTAAATTGAAATCTCATTAAATCATGTTCTGATATTCATTTGTAAATTATTAATAATCTGTATTTTACAAAGAACAGTATGGATGGGAGATTAAATAATGTTTCCTTTCACTCTGTGAATATGAGATTTTGGGACTATCATCAAAGGCAAATCATTTACCAGCTACAGCAGACGTTTTTGGCACGAAGCAGAGCAAAACCCAAGATTATCCGTTCAGTGCTAAAACAGATTTTATAAAAATCGATTTAACAATACTAATGATAGACTGATTATGAAAACTAATAATTACATAGTGCCATTCACACTTCTTGAGTGACTAATAATTAATAATTAATAGGTCTGGAAAGTCATTTAATTAAGGTCCACCTGAGCCTTAAGGCCCTTTTACACCGGCTGACACTCGGCTGGTGCAGGGAGCGCCGATCAACGAGACATCGTTGATCGGCGCTCGCTTGCTCCTGTAACACGGAGCTTTATTATGATGTTAGCTTAACATCAATCATGGGAAAAATGTTTGAGGGGCATTTGAGGTACTATGTACAGGATTATGTGACAAAAAATACTATTACAAGTGACAACCAGCACGGTTTTACTAAGGACAGAAGTTGTCAAACCAACCTGATTTGTTTTTATGAAGAGGTGAGTAGAAAAAAAAGGTTCAATTTGCAGAAGTGACAAGTCTTCTTTACTGTGAGAAATGTGAATCTATGGAATCGCCGACCGCAGGAGCTGGTCACAGTAGCTACAGTAGACGGCTTTAAAAAAAAGGCTTAGATCTTTTCCTAGAGTGAAAAAACATCAGTACCTATGTCAATGTGTAGAAATTGTTCCCTTCCCTTTTCCCATCCCTTGGTTGAACTTGATGGACATGTGTCTTTTTCAACCGTACTAGTTATGTATCTATGTAGCTATGTCGGCAGCACGTCTCCCTATTTACACAGGAAGATGTGCTGCCGACAACAATAGTCTTTTACTTTTTAAAAACGATACAATCAGCAGATGATCGAGCGTTTTCTATTTAATCTGCTGATCGCTGCCCTTTTTACACAGGGCAATTATCGGCAACGAGCGTTATATGAACATTCGTCTGCCCCATAATCGCCGTGTGTAATACCCCTTTTAAACAGCTACAGATGTATGTAACACATCATATAAACAAATGATGCATTCTATTACCAGACACAACCTGATAGCATTGTGTAGTCACAGGGCACAGCCTCCCAATAGTGCAGTGTCAGCTAATAAAATATATAATTAACAATTGAAAGCAATGCTACCTGCTAATTATCATAGGGTCACTGCTAAGCATTGATATGAGGGAAATGCAAATTGGAATTCTAGAGATGGTGGTATTTACCACGTGACATAATGGTAGTTGCTAACTTTCTCTTGACTGCAGCTTCTTAGGCTCAGACAAGAATTTTGACTACACATAGGTACGCCAGTTTGATATGCCAGTTTTCTTGTGTACAAAAGTCGCAAAAAGACCAAAAGTTGCAATTTGCAAATTGGAATTGCAACTTTTGAGCATTTTAAACTGCCCCGAAGCTTTTTAGAAAAAAAAGGTGTGTCTTAAAAAGGGGCGAGGCCACTCACGGCCCAAAAGATTGACTACAGTGGCATAAATTATAGCGACAAACTACTGCAGCTACTAGCTGGTGTAGATTCCCCTCCATGCTTGGCCTTGTACCTTACCCCACTTCGGAAAACCCCCTTCCCGATCAAACAATAATAGAAACATATAAACATAAAAAATATGTACTCACCTCACTGCTTCTCCCCTCAGGCTCTCACAGCAGGCCGCGGCTTATACAAGGTACTAGCACCGGGCAGCATCAGGACGTTGTATGTGATACAGCACTCAGGACGTTGAGTGCTGCGTCACATATAAGGCCCTGATGCTGCCCGGTGCCAGAATCTTGTACGAGTCGCGACCTGCTGTGAGAGCCTGAGGGGAGAAAAAGGGCAGTGAGGTATTTTTATTTTAATTTTATGGGAATTGTGAAGCACAGCCAGCGGAGAGATGTGTTGCATCTTACTCCAGCTGTTTATTAATGCAGGTATATGAAAAGCCAGTCTTAATAAATCTCCCCCAATGTTTTGTATAGACTTTGTTATACCATATGAAGTCTTTCAGTTTATCACAATGAAGGAAATGGTAGCTGTAGCCACATTTTAGCCAATTCTTTAAAAAGCAAGATAGAATAAGGAACTTTTCATTCTGAAACATAGAATCCATATGTATCCTTTATGGTATTTTGAGTTATATAATAACATATGTGGACATATTAATATTTGATCTTCTTAATTCAAATAGTATATAAGATAAAGATGATAGAATTGAATAAAACTGTAACAAATTGAATTGCAATAATTTTTTTAATGAACAATTCACAGATATGCCATTTCTTTTTTTGTCAAAAAATAAGTACACTAAGTTCTAACACATGCTATTACCCTCTTTGTCAGAGAGAACCTCTAGCAGCAGTCACTTTCAACAGTCTACCAGTCTGACATCGACGGGGAGAATTTTTTTTCCCACTGTGTGATGTATGAGGGTTTTTTTTTTTTTGCATGCACAGCCTATTTCAAAACCGACCACAATACCTTGATTGGATTATGGCCATTTGAGAACTCTCCATTTGTTTTTTAGTCATTCCTTGATAGACTTACTGCTACATTTAGGGTTGTTATTATTATGTTACAATTCATGCACTTTGGGTGGGGCTTCAATCGTCTGACATATGGTCTTACATTATCGTCAATCACCCTCTGGTACAATGAATAATTCACAGTGAATTCTGTGATGGTAAGATGCCCATGTCCGAATGCAGTAAAATAGTCCCAAACCATAACATTTGGCCCACCATGCTTTACAGCTGGTATCTGTTTTTTTTTTAATGAAATGCTGCCTTTGGTTTTCACAACACTTGTCTTCTGTGGCAAAATAAATATATTTTCCTTGTCTGTCTAGAACACATTGTCGTCAAAGTCATGGTGTTTGCTTAGTTGTTCATGGGCAAATTTTTTCTTACCCTGATGTCATTTTAGGACAGCAAAGTTTTCCTCCTGGCATATCTCACATGTAGATCTAATTTGTGCAGCCTCTTTATACTGGTAAACTCTTGCACTTAGACATGAATAATAGGCAAAGTTACTTGAAGGGCCTGAGATAAAATTTTAGGGTTTACATTTCTGATGTTTAAATAAGACAGATTCCGCTAAGATTCCTCTAAGATTCTCTATTACAATGTTCTAATCATTCACACCTAAAGTGGTGCACCTGAATCTAATTGTAGGTCTTTAACCTTTAACGATGGGTGACAGATATATCAATCACAAGCGGGTGCTTATTCCCGCATAGTGATGGATATATCCGTCACTCAGATCTCATAGGTACTACCACTGTACCAACAGGATTAGCGTCAGGAACACAGCCAATGCAAAAAAAAAGAGTCTAACAGCACCAGAACAATGAAGAGGTATAAGAGTGCAAAGTCCAGTGGGACTGGATCCAAGCGTCACAAATGCCAATATAGAAAAAGAGATCCAGGCAGTACAACCAATGGAACAAGATTTATTTACCCGTGCGACATTTCAGCTCAACAGAGCCTTAGATGATGCTGTCCATTCTGACCACGGCATCTAAGGTGTTTGACAGATCACCCTATCGGCACACCCGTGACGTGATCGCGGAGCACCAAAGGGTTGACATGGCAGTCCGGGGCCCAACAAAGGCCCCCAGGTCTGCCCCCAGGTCTGCCAGAGGCATGGCCTAACAGATTGCCTGTCAGTTTTAGGCTTCATTCACATCAGCGTTGCGACTCCATCAGTGACGGATTAAGTAGGCCATAGACCCTGGGCTGTTCCATAAACTTGGGCCCCCCTTCCCCACCGCTGCTCTGCCGTGTCTATAGTGAACACCACCTTTTTGTGCGAGCATTGACAAATGGGTGTTATGATTCCTCTTGTCAAAGGGCTGTGTCCTTTGATACTGACAGTCTCCAACCATCTCTGATAATATAACACTGTGTAGGGACACATCCTCCTGACAATGGGAATGGTAACATGCATTTGTCTATTAGTCCTGGGTACACAAAGAGGGGACAGATCCTCTATAGATACAGTGACTCACAAGTGACGTTTTCTCTGATGGGAGTAGTTCTCTTTTTTTCTCCATCTGACCCAGACCAGTATGGCGACTTCTCCTGATGAGACATTTTTGCTCCTTGCTTCTGCAGCCATTTCCAGCCTCTATAGAAACAAAAAAATTCAGACACCAAGGCCCAGGACCATACATTAAAGGGCTTGTCTGGGCATGGACCAGTATTTCATACTGATGACCTATCGATGTGCCCGGACAACCCCTTTTAATCAGACTAATAAATTAGAATGCATACAGAACCCAGACCGTCTAAAGTATTGAACTCCCCAGACCAGATGCCCTAAGCAAATACAGACCCGAGAACAAGCACCTTAAACAAATACAGACCCCAGAACAAGCACACTAAATACAGACCTCGAACCAGACCTCTAAATACAGACCCCAGACCTAACCCCTAAACCAATACAGACCCCAGACCAGGCCCCCTAAATACAGACCCCATAAACTAATACAGACCCCAGACCAGACCCCTAAATACAGACCCCTTAAACTAATACAGACCCCAGACCAGACTACCTAAACTAATACAGACCCCAGACCAGGCACCCGAAATACAGACCCCCAAATACTAATACAGACCCCAGACCAGACCCCTAAATACAGACTTCAGACCAGACCCCTAAATACAGACCCCAGACCAGTGCTCCTAAATACAGACCCCAAGATCCCTTAAACTAATACAGATTCCAGACCAGACCCCCTAAATACAGACACCCAGACCCCTTAAACTAATACAGACCTCCTAAATACAGACTCGTTAAACTAATACAGACCCCAGACCGGACTCCCAAAATACAGACCCCAGACCAGACCCCTAAATACAGACCCCCTAAACACAGACCCCAGAACTCCTAAAAAAATCCATGATCGCCTTATACTTACCTCGCAGCTCACCTCGCGGTCTTCTCTTGCTGCTGTTGTAGCACCTGCGATCATGTGACTAGCAGGTCTCTAATCAGTAACAAAAATTGCAGACATAATGTCATGTGACCTTTATGTCTGCAGATCATAGACATACACAATGCCGTTTTGTCGTGGTTTTTGCAGCGATATGCGGCAAAATCACGGAAAAAAGCACTGTACTTGGGGCGGCCATGGACCCCCCGGGAGCCTCGGACGGCCGCACAAAACGCAATCAATGATGATCTGCCACTGGACTCCATTCATGGGTTCCATCGGACCTTTCCGTTAGGGGAATCCTTGAACAGAATCCAAACTGAAACAAATGGAAACCGTTGTTTTGATGTAATCAATACCGTAGTCAACTGTGGTCAAACAATACCGTAGTCAAACAACAGAACCCTTACGGAAACCATTTGCATCGGATCCGTCACCATTTAAATCAATGGTGATGCAAACGGAAACCTATGGTTTCCGTTTGTTTCAGTTTGGATTCTGTTCATGGGAACCCATGAACAAAGTCCCGACACAGATGTGAATGAAGTCTTAGGGTATGTTCACACGATGAGAGGCATTTACGTGTGAAAAGACAGACTGTTAACAGCTGCCTCGTTTCACACGTAAATGCTCCTCCTCGCATTTTGCGAGCCGTCTGAGACGCTCGTAAATCTTGAGCTGTGCTTCATTGAGTTCAATGAAGAACAGCTCAAATTACGTGGCAAAGAAGTGCCCTGCACTTCTTTGCCGAGGCAGTCCATTTGCGCGTCGTCGTTTGACAGCTGTCAAACGACGACGCGTAAATTACAGGTCGTCTGCACAATACGTCGGCAAACCCATTCAAATGAATGGGCAGATGTTTGCCGACGTATTGTAGCCCTATTTTCAGGCGTAAAACGAGGCATAATACGCCTCATTTACGCCTGAAAATAGGTTGTGTGAACCCAGCCTTACTCTGACAGGCAGTAATGCTTTTGTTTACCAACTATACCAAAACATATCTGCGGTTAGAAGTGCCCTAGTGGGTCTAAAAAAAAGTTAAATAAAGTTTAAAAAAAAAAAAAAAAGGATTACAGTAAAAATAAAATAATACCAATGTTTCCCATAAAAAGTGGTTTTATTTAGTAAAAGTGTAAAAAATAAAATACTGATATACGCTGCGATCATAACGACTCAAACAATAAAGTTAAGACATTAATTAAACCGCCGGGTGAACAATGTACAAAAAAAATGAAAATAAACAACGGCAAATTCATTTTTTTTGTCCATTCTCTCCCCCAAAAAATAAAAGTTAATCAACAAATTCCATGTACCCCCAAATAGTACCAATGAGAACAACACCTTGACTCGCAAAAAACAAAACCACATACAGCTTCATTGATGTAAAATAATAAAGTTATGGCTCCTGGAATGCGGTGATGCAAAAACAAATATATATATTTTTTTTTAAAAGTGTTTTTGTTGTGCAAACGTAGTAAAACATAAAAAAACCTGAACATATTTGGTATCATCATAATCGTACCAACCCATAGAATAAAAGTAACATCAAATTAATGTCACAGAGTTAACAGCGTAAATTTAAAACGCGAAAAACAATGCTGAAATAGCTGTATTTTTTTCAATTCCCTTCCAATAAAAAGTTTAAAAGGCCGGGTTCACACGTAGCATAATACACTAGCAGCAGAGTGGATGAGATTTGAACTAATTTCATCCACATGCTTCATAAATGATAAGCGGGGAAAAACGCTCAGAAATGTACCTGAAGTGCGGTTCTGTAATTCGCAGCATGTCAAATGTATTTGCGTAATTGCTGCTTTTTTGTTGCAGGTTTTCCCCATTGAATTCAATAGGGAGGTAAAGCCCACAACAAATACCGGATGTTGCCATATTTGCGGTGGTAATGCTGTGATTCCACTGCAAAAATCGCAACCAAAAAATAAAAATCTTATACTTACCCAGAATTCTGTGCTTCTTCATGCAGGCCGGCCTCCTGGGATGACGTTTCATCCCATGTGACTGCTGCAACTAATCTCAGGAGGCAGGAATGCTGGACGGCAGAGGGACCCGTCGCCATGACTACGGGTAAGTATGAAACATTTTTTATTTATTTTTTACGTGCAGTTTTTCACAGCAGACATTCTGGCAGAAAAACTGCACCACAAATAATGCTTGGTCATTAAGGCCAAAATAGGCCTTGTCCTTAAGGGGTTAAGGTAGTGGTTAATGTGTACTTACTTTTACCACTGAAGAATATGGCATATCTGTAATTTTTTTTTGACTAATCAGTTATTGCAAAGTCAAATTATTATTGCTCTATTATATCACATTTAGGCCGGATTTACACGAGCGTGTGCGTTCTGTGCACGCAAAAAAACGCAGCGTTTTGCGTGCGCAAAAGGCACTTAGCAGCTCTGTGAGTCAGCCCCGTATGAAGCGCGGCTGCGTGATTTTCGCGCAGCCGCCATCATTATTACACACCGTTTAGATGTTTGTAAACAGAAAAGCACCTGGTGCTTTTCTGTTTACATTCATAGTTTGACAGCTGTTGCGCGAATCACGCTCGTCCCACGGAAGTGCTTCCATGTGGAATGCGTGATTTTCACGCACCCATTGACATCAATGGGTGCGTGATGAACGAACAATGCACAAATATAGGACATGTCGTGAGTTTTACGCAACGGACTCACGTTTCGCAAAAATCACGGATTGTCTGCACGGCCCTATAGACTAACATAGGTCCGTACGACACGCGTATATCACGTTCGTGTAAATAAGCCCTTAACTTTATACACTGTTTGAATGTAGATTATTTATCCACATATGTTAAAAAAAAAACTTTGCATGGGATGTTCTAAACTTTTTACATGACTGTATATCCCCAAACTAGACTAGACAAGTAGTGGTGCCCTCACATAAAAAAGGAGATGGGTACCCACTCAATGTTTTGCCCATAGGCCTCCATCAACAATGATTCAGCCTGTATGGACCAACTTCCAATCTGACAACTGCATAGAGCAATAGATCTCTGTATTAAAATAGATACAGAAATTATCACTTTTACTGATCCATTTTTGTCTCTGTCCCCACAAGTTTTCCATCCCATTGAAGGCTGTTCAAAAGCAGCTGGAGAAAATGAATTGTAATAATAGTAATAATATTAAAATGGTAGGAGGAAGAGAAATCTTATAAGTCCTCTTAATTTTTAGAATATTTCCCTTTATAACAGATACCACAGGCCCCATTGAATTATAATGGGGTGCGTTAGGTTCTGTCGTGGTATGTCTCATTTTGACAGGAAAGTTTGCAAACACTATTCTTTCAGTCAAATCTGATAGTACTGCCGACGGAGGCTCCGGACGGGGAATCTGGTAACAGTGTGAACATAGTCTGACACATCTCTAATTATAGACCATATTCGTCACATTGGGCACAAAGATGTTATGTCTAAGACCAGCTGTTCTTGGAAGTATTGCTTCATAACTTTAGCTTTGTGTTGGTATAAGGCAATATATTTTCCATGATAACTAGATGCTTTATTTCAATGCTCAATTCGGAAAGCACAAGATCAAAAGTTGAATGCCTTTATAGTAGGTATATAATTCCCAAAAGTCTTTAAAAGTATTTTAAATACTACTAGATTTACTAAATCTAGATTACTAGATTTACCACGAAACATAATTATAATTGATAACTCTTTTGCCTAATATTAATAGTCACATTTCTCAGAGGCAAATATAATTTTGTACTGAACATTTTACTAAAATTAGATTTTTATTAAGAATTTTGAACCTATGGCATTATCTATATAATCCAAATACTTAATATTTGCAATCCAATAAATAAAATAATGTAGTGAAGAAAAAGAGAATCAGACTGTATCTGCATCATGCAATAAAGAATGATTGGCAGAGAGTTTCACAATGAAAATAGTAATGGGAGAACCAAGCAATCTGTACTTACCCTGTCAGCACTTTTTAAAGAAGATGGATTAGCCCTTGCACAGTGTTTCTGGCAGCCCGATTAGTCTATTGCTTGTGTTAGCTCTCTAATTTATAAAAAGTCAAACAAACAAACCCCACAGGATGACATTCATCCTTTTCTGTTGTGACATGATTCACAAGCAAAGCATTTGTGTGGACAGCAGGAGAGTGGTGAATTCCGGGAAATTCAATGCCCATAATAATGGGCCTTT
This sequence comes from Rhinoderma darwinii, assembly GCF_050947455.1. NCBI lineage: Eukaryota > Metazoa > Chordata > Amphibia > Anura > Rhinodermatidae > Rhinoderma > Rhinoderma darwinii. The sequence goes on along the minus strand of NC_134688.1, from coordinate 388,412,708 downwards.
CTTAGAAAGACTGTTAATTTGTTTAACATGTTTTCAAATAGCACACACAATCTTTTGATTTATATAGATGATAGATAATGATAATAGAACCCCTTAAACACTATCTCTTTAATATCTTTAATATTTATTCAAATGCATATGTCAGAGATTAAAGTGTGAATACACAAATGACATGTACGCAAATATCTTCGGTATGCTCAAACCACTTAGTGGAAAACTGTGCTAAAATAGAATAAATAGATTTCTCCGAATTTTTAACTGGGATGTTTGTGGTTATCATGTTGATGCTCCCGGCTTCCTTCTTTTTTATAGCTTCTTTGGTCAATTTAGATAACTTTTTTGAGAAAAATAGCACGTTCAAGGCCCATGATGTCTAATTATTTATTTTTGATGGAATGGTCCACATTCTCACATATTGAGTTAATACAATGTTGCAGATACAAAGGCTGACCCCAAGAATGTGTGTTTAATGAATATGGGGGAAAATAGGTGGATGGCACCAGCCTTTCCTTTTCCCGTGCATCTATCTACTCTTAACTCTGAATATATTCCCAATATAAATTACTGATTCTTTTGTATACTTGTTTTGCTCTTTCACAGATTGTAGGTTGATATGTCTGGATGTATACTGACTATTTGTCATAACGTGATAATACTTAGCCTGACACTGGACAGCAGCAGCAGCAGAACAAGCCACCTCTCATCCACCTGTAGCCAGGACTACTTCTGGCATCGGCTTTGTACTGATGTTATCATGAGACCAAACAGGAGAGGAAAAGTCCTGCATAGTGAACATGGTTGCAGGAGATTTAGTGGTAGTCACTATAAACCTGATATATTGTAATAGTTGTAGCAGTAAGCACGAAAAGAAGAGGCAAGAAAATAGCCACACTCAGGCACTTACGATGCACATAATATGTATGTAAATGCCCCAAATTATAACTTTTCTGGTAGGTTAATTTTAATGACGTTTTCTAAACTATTATGGAATATAACTATGTGAGGATCTAGCAACATCTATCAAATGTAAGGGAGGTTTGATTCTACCAATCTCTTGCAGCTTTTCTCAGAGATTTATTAGTGTAGTATATACACACATTGTTCAAGTTCTTTGTTTTCCATAACCAACATTTATCTCCTATTCACAGGATAGGTGATATATGTCTGATCCCCGGGGGACTCCCAGTGTTTACGAGAGCCCCAAGTCCCCCTGTATGAATGGAGCGATAGGGCACATGCGTGGCCACCAGTTTATTCACAGTCTATGTGATTGATGGAGATAGAACCCCCAGCAATCACAAATGTATCCCCTATACTGTGTATATAAATGTTGTTTATGGGGAAACCTCTATAATACGCTCAACCACTCACTGGAGAAGTCTGGTAAAATTACAGAGCCCAATACAAACCTCTCTACTATAGTGACCTCCAGGGATGTGGGAGTTAAACAGAACTGCTCTTAACCAATACGGAGGTGTAACGGCTTACTGACTCTCACATATGTGCTGCCAATTCTACCGAGAACCTGGAGCCAGAGATCTGTGTTCAGTCCCCTAGCAAACACACTTTAATGCATGTCATTTATCTATTGGCATTTCAAATGTCTTTGCAGTGAAAAAATTACATGTACCCCAGTCATTTTGCAGTACAACAATAAACAACAATACACTGACATGTTTTTTTAAAAATATGTTTTGTTCTGTCCATTTTTGAGCCCAGAAATGAAATTCCAGTGAACTCGCAGCCCTGCAAAGCAAAAAAGGACAATTTATTTGCTTTATTGAACAGAATAATAGGTTTCAACTGTGCAAACAAAACCAATAAGGATTTAAACATGAATAATTAACTATTGGCTAAGAGTCTATTTACACCGCAATTGTGCCTGATTTCAAACGTATATGTTTTATTTTTAGACAAAGAAAAGTATACTGAAAAAAGGGGATGCAAATATATATGTGTACCAACTGAATAATTTCACTGATGAACCCATCAAATGGATCCATCAACAGAACATATACAGTTGGTATATAGCCTGTTGGTTTGATCACTTTTTTTTGCGGAGAATGACGGTCTTTTTTTGCCTACACTCTACAAACATACACAAAGCTATAGCAATACCTGTGATCTGTCTCCCATTGACTAAAAAAAGGCATCCAGATATATGCAGAGTTCCTCGTGGATTTGTACTATGACCAGTTCTGGTTCAATGTTGACTAGTATAAGGTTATACATTTTGGGGCAAACATTCCAAGCTATTTATACCATGAATGGAGCACTATTGAGTAAGTCTACAATGGAAAATAATTTAGGTGAAATTATTGATAATGAACTAAATCTGCCAGTTTGCACAATCAAAGCTAACAAGATATTGGCTTGTTCTAGAGAAATCATGGCAATGGTGTGGCTGAATATTGAGTATGCAGACCTGTTCTGGGCACCAGTCCATGTACAAGATATCAGAGAGCTGGAGAGAGTTCAAAGAATGGCAACCAAATTAACATGATGTATTGAAGATCTCAGTTATGAACAAAGCTTGTCAAAACTAAATTTACGTACCCTAGAGAAAAGAAGACTGAGGGTAGATATGATATATTTACATAAATAAGTTAATGTCCTTCATGAAAACTTTTTGTTATGTTATTCTTTTATGAACCCCTCAGAGAAAACAGGGTCACTACTTTTGGTTAAAGGTAGTGCAATTTCATCCAAAAGTTTGAATGTATTACTTTACTGTCCAAACAATAAAGTATTGGACCATGCTGCCACATGATATGGTTATGGCTGAAAGTGTGGATAGATTTAAGTAGTGGTAGACATCTTTCTTGGAAAACACAACATACAGGGTTAGTGATATTAATGTAGATTGTTGATCCAGGGATCTCTACTACCAAAAAAATCGGTCTTTGCCATTCAGGGGTGATTTTTTTTTTCCATCCTCTAGATCAGGGGTACTTAAATAGTGGTCCACAGTCTAAATCCAAATGGTGGATGCCAGTTGTTCCAACCACTGCTGATAGCCAGCTGAAAGACAAGGCAGTCAAGAGGAACATCCGGTCGATTCTCCCTGCACTCAATTGTATTTGTGTCCTTAGCACTATCTACTGGGGGAACTATGTGTGGCACTATCTACAGGGGGCACTGTGTGGTACTATCTAAAGGGGGCATTGTGTGTGTGACAATATCTACAGGGGTCAATGTGTATGGCAGTGTCTTCAGGTGACACTGTGTGACACTGTATACAGGGGTAATGTGTGTGCCACTATCTACAGGAGACACTGTGTGGCACTATCTACAGGACATGTTTTCTACAGGAGCACTGTGTCACTATCTACAGAGGCAGATAAGCCTTTGATTCCTGCCTCAGATCTACCGGTCAGATTTGTGTATGGCAAAACCGACCTGAATGAATATACTGTAGCTTTACTGTTTGTGTTAAGCTCGGACATTCACTTGACATCCGACCCAGGTAAATGGACCTTCACTAAAAGAAGTTGAGACCTGCTGCTCTAGATCAACTGGAGTTTGTAAGCATAACAGGTTAAACTTGATGGACATAGGTCTCCTTTCAAGCCACTACCTATGTAAGATGTAAATCTTTAAAACATATGTCAAAAGGACACACAAGTGGTACATACATATGGGTACTTTACAGCATAAGGTCTCATGCAAACAAGTGTATTGCGACTTTGTACAACCACTGAGTTGTACAGTCATTATATGCCAATCATAGACTTCTATACTGTACTTCTGTATGCACCCAATTATAAACAGGAACATACAGAGGTTTTTATTCTATTGGATTCCATATGAATCAGACAGAAACAATTGTGGCATGCTCATCAGGGGCATTATCATGCTCATCAGGAACAAAGCTTCTAGAGGAGGGTAAACCTGTTCTATATGGGCACCATACATGGGGCTATGTAGTCATGTATGAATAATAAATTATACATCAAGGCATTTAAAAAACTAATAGTTATTCACAGCATTAGTAATGTTTTAATTATAATTTGCAAGCCATTTAATGGTATCCCAGACACACTATATTTATATATAGTTTAAAACTTAAAGTGTTTACTATGCCATCAATAGAGTAAGATGACGAGACATTTTTATTTATTTCTTAAGAATGACTAATTACTAATGTAGATTGATTCACATTGCTTAAGATTCATTTAAAATCATCTAATGTTTTTAGTTAGTAAGTTAGGCAATTAGAGAACTATTGATCATTACTGACGACAACTTGGATGCAATTATCTTACTTAATTTGTGGGGGTAGTAATGCACAGTAGCTGCATTTCACATAAGATATATTAAACAGAGTTTTTAATTCTAAAACAATGTACACAGTACAATTACATTATAAGTTAAACTGAAAAAGCTTTATTAATTTACAGCTAAATATATTGGTTCGAAAGATTTAGATGAACAACTTTATTTATCAATTATAATGTGTAAGAAATTATAAGTAGTAGTAAGATTGGTAGTAGTACGATTAATAGTAATCATAGTATGGATATGTACATTTCTCAGTAAAGGATACCACATTTTGGGTAAATGTACTGTTTGTGACTATTGGTGGGCACTCAAGGATCATGTAATTCAATAGTTTTTCTGCTGATGAAATTCAGATTAATGGTCGTCCATGTAAAAATTGGACAATATCAGAGCTGCTGTTCGTTAATGGTTTTCCACTTTGGCTCAGAGAAAACCGCCTTCTATGACATCTATATGGTCTTATAAGGTATATGCTGATGGGACAACAACTTTGTTGGAAGCCTGTCAGCTGATTTGTGCCAGGTATTGTTATTGGTGGGGTCCTGTTTTAGAAATAACTGGCCTGTAGAATATTTTAGGATTTTCTTCATATAAATACTGACATTAAAAAAAAAACACATCCAAATGTTGAAAAATGAGTTAAACATAAATAAAATTTGTTTTAAGCAAAAGGTCATTTTGCCACAATAGGTTACCTTGAATTGCTTTAGTATCGCAGCACATAAAGTCAGAGTGCGGTCCACTACCAATGACAGCAAATGATCTACAACCCCTACAAACGTACGGTCTTAGTAGCAAGAGTCAATGTTGTGACCGTTATATGCTATGCATTTAAACGTATTCTTGGTTTTATTATAGGTTTTTTTAAGCGTCCATGAGAGCAAACACGCACATTTAAACTATAAGTATATGTTTCACACGGCCTATTTTCAGACGTAATTCAGGCGTTTTACGCCTCGAATTACGCCTGAAAAAACGACCCTAATACGCCTACAAACATCTGCCCATTGCTTTAAATGGGTTTTACGGTGCTCTGTTCCCACGAGCCTTAATTTTACGCGTCGCTGTCAAAATACGGCGCATAAAAATGACGGCTCGTCAAAAGAAGTGCAGGACACTTCTTGGGACGTTTTTGGAGCCGTTTTTGATAGACTCTATTGAAAACAGCTCCAAAAATGGCCGTAAAAAACGCCACGAAAACGCAGCAAAAAACGCAGTAAAAAACGCAGTGAAAAACGTGAGTTGCTCAGAAAACCTCTGAAAAATCAGGAGCTGTTTTCCCTTGAAAACAGCTCCGTATTTTCAGACGTGTTTTGTTAAGCATGTGAACATACCCTAAAGGTTATTCCCATCAAAAGCATTTATGGCATATCCAAGGGATCTAGAGGTCTGGAACCCGCACCTATCTCCAGACTGGGTGTCACAATAAGTTAACATTGTATAGCCCCTAGAACATAGCATATTTTTTTTTTTTTATTCCATATAAATTCGGCAAAAAAAATAATTCTGAATGCCTCTGTATGAAATCAGAGACATGAGGAAATACAATATAGCCCCATGGACTTATCGCTCCATACAATACTGCTGTGAGCATGGGTCCAAAATAAAAATTTTATACCAATGCCTCAAATGTATTTTGTCTCTGAATGAAGTAGGTCCTGAATATAGCCACCGCCACATCCAGACAGAGCATGAATGAAGAGGTGGATGTGCTCGGTTCTCTCTAATTTATATGGGATTTATGGAAACATGAGGGAGGTGGATGTACACGGGAGTTATGGAAATATTGTGATCCCCATTCTGGAGATAGGTGCGGATCCCAGAGCATATACTGTGGATATGCCATAAATATCTACGTTGGGAATAACCCATTAAATAAAGAATGTCATCTATTCTGGTTGAAATCTTTTTTTTTTTTTTTTTTAAAGGTTGTGGTAACATGTATAAGATGATGACTTAAGCATAGTCTCTGCCAAAAGAATATTTAAATTAAATTTAAATACATTTTCCAAAACTGTACATTTATGCAAACACATAAACATATAGTAATACATGAGAGCAGAAGCTAACCTTGAGTGAAGTAAGTGATGGATTAAGTATTTACTGCATGTTTTATTTATTAGCTCTAAATTTACATTCTTATGAATTGTCACCAGAAAGCAATGCATGGGATTTTTCTTCAATGTCTCAGAACAATTTCATATGTTTCTGGAATGATCTGCGCTTAACTCCTGAAATTAACATTTCCTTTTCAAGCTTCATTTAAGTTCTTCTTTTTTTTTTCTAGATGCCAAACTGAATCAACCATGACATTTTACCATTGAATTGTTTATTTAAGCAGCAAACATAGCAAGGAAGATACAAAAAGGGAAATGCCATGCAGTGTATTAGTTCCACTTTTCACACCTGTGTCGCACATCATAAAAATCACAAGTTATTTTCTGCTTCTAAATGTATTTACAGGAATCAGTGTTGGGAAAACGATGTACATTTGTAGATAGAGTATGTAGATTTATGCTTATTATGGTTTTATGTACAACCTGCCAGCGTTTCAGGCTCTGCCTTAATCTTGTTCTTTAAGCTCTATGGTTTAAGTGTTTTTATCCATACTCTTATCTATATTGTCATAAATATTTTCCCTCATGTAGATACAAATATGGATCCATTATGTAGATGCCATACAGATATACAATATGGATTTCTTACGTATTTTTCAGGCTTCATTGACTTCATATGACATACAATGGGACATGCAACATACCGTGTTTCCCCGAAAGTAAGACAGTGTCTTACTTTCTTTTTATCCCCAAAAGCCCCACTATGTCTTACTTTCGGGGTATGTCTTACATTGGCAAAAATTTTTTTTTTTTTTTTTTTTCACAAACTTTATTTAACTGTTTTACATTTTTTTTTTTAGTCCCACCAGGGGACTTCACTATGCGATGTGCCGATCGCATATATAATGCTTTGGTATACTTAGTATACTGAAGCATTATTGCCTGTCAGTGTAAAACTGACAGGCAACCTATTAGGTCATGCCTCCGGCATCGCCTAACAGGCAGATGCTGAAGGCAGACCTGGGGGTCTTTGTTAGACCCCCGGCTGTCATGGAAACCCGACGGCGACCCGCGATTTGTTTGCGGGGGCGCCGATCGGGTGACAGAGGGAGCTCCCCCCTCTGTCAAACACATTAAATGCCGCTGTCACTATTGACAGCGGCATTTAATGGGTTAAACTGCCGGAATCGGCGCGCGCTTCGATTCCGGCAGTTGCAGCAGGAGCCAGGCTGTGTATAACAGCCGTGCTCCTGCCGCTGATCGCGTGGGTACAGTCTCAGTACCCGCGCTATCACAGGACGGATATATCCGTCCTCCGGCGCGAACTAGCAGCTGCTGAGGACGGATATATCCGTCCTTCGGCGTTAAGTGGGAGTGGAAGTGGGCAGGAGGCGGCAATACCCCCGTGTTTCCCCGAAAGTAAGACATATGTCTTACTTTCGGGGTACGGCTTATATTAGCCGACCCCCCTGAAACCCCCGATACGTCTTACAATCGGGGGTGTCTTACTATCGGGGAAACACGGTATTAAAAAATATGGAATGAGTGTAAAAATACAAATAGTCCACAGTCCAGCAGCACCAGTGTTTTAGCAAAAGAGGGTGCATGCCCCAGGAAACCAACCTTAGTCCCGTCTGGATACAAAATGTTAAAAAATTGAGGCAGCACTCCAAAATAGGCGTAAAAAAGAGCTACTTTATTAGCCCTGGTGCGACGTTTTGCTCCAAACACTAGAGCCTTTCTCAAGCTTGAGAAAGGCTCTAGTGTGTGGAGCCAAAATGTTGCACCAGGGCTAATAAAGTAGCTCTTTTTTACGCCTATTTTGGAGTGCTGCCTCAATTTTTTAACATTTTGTATAAATACAGTTATTTAAAAATACAAATGTGTGAATAGCTATATAGAATTAAATTGACTATATTTAAGGACCTACTTCATTCAGAGACAAAATACATTTGAGGCTTTAGTACAACATTTTTATTTTGGACCCATGCTCACAGCAGTATTGTATGGAGTTATAAGTCCATGGGGCTATATTGTATTTCCTCATGTCTCTGATTTCATACATACTTTTAATCAAAATGTGCACTAAGAACCTCCCTATTTGTAAGTAGATTTAGCTTTAGTGCATATTTATTTATATTTAGTGGTTTAGGTGTCATTTGTGTCGCAGGGTGCTGTCGCCATTTTATGTCTGCTGATTTCATAAAGAGGCATTCAGAATAATTTTTTTTGCCGAATTTATATGGAATTAAAAAAAAAATTGTGCCATGTTCTAGAGGAAAACTACTGCATTATATGGCACTATACAATGTCAACTTATTGTGGCAAACAGTGTGCCTACAGCTCTATATTGCTGAGCGGTTTGGTCTCCTTGTGCCACTGTGCAGGCTCGGTATGGGTACATATGAAAACAGTGAAAAAACGTTTTTAAAGCTGTTGTTCATTCTTATACACCCATAGTTTAGAGGTGAAAAATAGAACTTGTAAGGTGCCAGTACAATCCAATTTTTAGTATCCATTACCTGGGGAAAATAGGTATCCTTGCAGCATCCGTTTTCATTCTCATGCAGGGGCATACTAATATACAGAACAGCATCTAAAGGAGGTACAGAAACCTCCAAAAAGTAGCATGAGCACCTTCATACAACTTTGTATCACACATAACTGGTACAAATCTTTATAATATGGTCATGTGCGTTAGTCCTCAAAAAAGTGATAGCAGCATATTTTACTTAAGCAGTTATTCTTGTTATTTTTTTAAACTGTTTCTGCTAAATTAGTTTTATATGCTTTTCTACTATATAAAACATTTCATAATCCAGAACCAAACAACCCACAGATATCAAATTAAAGGAATTTAATTGCAAATTAAATTGATGATTAGCAGCCTAGGCCGTAACATAAATAATTTCAAGGACTGCTTAAGGAGGAACGTTGACCCATAATATAAAGCTTCATGATAAATATGGGTAGTGTCATTGTAATGTACTAAGAGGACAGAGGGATTATACCTAACAAATTCATAGCAAAAATTAATATCCATTTAAAAAATCACCCGTTGGATGACTACTGTTCCCTCTAAGCTGTGCTGTAAATGATACAATTTAAAATTCCAAACTCTGCAGAAAGGTAGAGCTGTTATTGAGCTCATTGATCCTTATTATAATGTTGTTTTAACTCTTTGCTTTCACACGAGCGCACAGCTGGAGGCGCACTGTTGATGACTGTCAGTAAGTGCTCTGAAGCTTGATGATGGAAATTAGCATTTTGAAAGAGCAAACAGCAGAGGCGTACTTAAAGCTCCTGGGCCCAAAAGCAAAATCTGTCATAGCCCCCCAATTTTTACATGTCATTTATAGCACTGGTCTACTTCTATGGCACAAAGGAAGCTTTTGGGCTCCAGGGCACCCTATATAGTTATTCCACATTAGTTAGACAATAAAAGATTTTACTTCAACTACAAATTTTATGATTTCATTAGCGTACAACCCCGTGCTATACACTAAGCTCAAATAATGTACAGCCATAGGCAAATATTCAGTGTGAACAAGCTTATCTCTATTAGATATCAAGGACCATTTGATTCCTAATGCATGCACAAGCTGCACAAATAATCAGATGTTACATTGGAGCTTACAAGAAATCTGTATAATAGTGTATGAATGAATGAAAAGAAAATGTAATGTAAATGTATTAAATAATTGCAGTGTAAGGTAAAGTATATGATCATATACATAAACAGTGAAAGGAATTATGTACTTCAGATGGAGATGATTTTTTGATTGTAAAGTAGACATTATATATTTGTCAGCAGATGTCACCAATAATTTAATACATATGTTGGCACAGGGGAGGAGAGAGACGGCAGAGGGGCCCTATGCAAGAACAGTAAATGGGCCCCTTGCTTACTAATAGCTCATTATAGAGCACCCTTATGTCTCACTAACAATCCATTACTAATTGTGAGCGATGAAATTCAGAAGCTCAGGCGTTACACGCACAATAGACCCTAGGAAGCTGCTAGCTGCTTTAAATGCAGCATTGGGCCCCCTTACCTACTGGGACCTTGTGCAGCTATACAGTTGTACATATGTTATGTCCACCCCTAGGGTGAAGTTTAACTGTCCTTGATGTATTTCATCGAAAAAAAACAACAGTCAGCAAGGTTGGAGTTTAACCTGTCCCATACTTTCTTTACCTGGGAGATAAGTGGAACCAAATGTGTTTGTCTTATATCCCTCACCTTGTAGAAATAACATGTTTAGCCAAACTAAATAGGTATGTTTATAGGAGAGCTAGGAAATTTTACATTTAGCCAATCTCCATTTGGGCAACAACTATCTACTTTGTATAGCCAACTTCACATTGTCTTTACTTTCTAGAGACTGCGAAAAAAAAATTAGAGACATTGGCTTACATTTACTAATAATGTTTTATTTTATGTCAAAGTGGAGATGGTAGTTGGCTAGATTTCCGCCAAATTTATTAAAAGGTGCAAGCCTTTAAATAAATCTGGCACATTTTCAACTCTATGGCCTTATTCAGATGAACGAGTAATACGTCCGTGTGACGGCTGTTGAAACAACGGCCGTCATACGAACCTATAAAATTAAATGTGGGCGTTCACACGGCCATTGTTTCAACGGACCGTGTGAAGGGTCCGTGAGAAAATATGACATGTCCTATTTTTTCACGCTTCACGCATCCCTCCGTAGACTTCTGCAGCGCAGAGCACGGATGCACCTCGGACGTGAAAAACTTCCGAGATGCGCAACACCCATCTGAATCTATCCTATGAGAGGCCAAAAAATCTTTCTATATCTGTTAATAGAGATGAGCGAACCGGGACAACCGAACCCGGTTTCAGTCCGAACATCGGGAAAAGTTCGGTTCGCAGCGAATCCGAACTTCACCGGGTTCGGCCGAACCCGTTTTGACCGAACCCGGTCAAAAATATTATACAAATCGGCAGCCACTTGTCTCTATCAATCACTGATAGAGAAAAGAGGCTGCTGATTAAAAATAAAATAAAAAGCATTTCATACGTACCCGGTCGTTGTCTTGGTGACGAGTCCCTCTTCTTCCTCCAGTCCGACCTTCTTTTGTGACGTGGCAGCCTGTGATTGGCTGCAGAGGCCAAGGCAGCCTGTGACTGGCTGCAGAGGCCACGGCAGCCTGTGATTGACTGCAGCGGTCACATGGGCTGTAACGTCATCCAGGAATGTCGGGCTGGATGTCGAGAGGGACGCGTCACCAAGGCAACGGCCGGGAGACCGGACTGGAGGAAGTAGAAAGTTCTCGGTAAGTATGAACGTCTTTTTTTTTTACAGGTTACTCTATATTCTGATCGGAATTCACTGTCCAGGGTGCTGAAACAGTTACTGCCGATCAGTTAACTCTTCAAGCACCCTGGACAGTGACTATTTACTGACGTTGCCTAGCAACGCTGCCGTAATGACGGGTGCACACACGTAGTCACCCGTCATTACGGGGACTCATGCACACGACCGTAAAAACACCCGTTATTACTGGTCGTAATTACGACCCGAAATAGCGGGCCCATAGACTTCTGTTAGCCACGGGTACCTTCCCGTTTTCTCACGGGAAGGTGCCCGTGCCGTTAAAAAGATAGAACATGTTCTATTTTTTTTATTTTACAGGCCGTGCTCCTATACTTTATAATGGGAGCACGGCTCGGAAAAACGACCGCCTGCCCGTGGCCGGCCATGCTCATCTCCTGATATACTCTGTGCTGCCTTAAACTCTGTGGACAGGTCAGGATCCTGTTTCTTTTAAATGCTGCTGGGGAACCCGCTCGATCCACTATATAAGGCTGCGCTACAGTGCTTGGGAATAAGTGACTTGGGCAGAAGAGGATGGAGGCGCAGCCTTATATAGTGGATCGAGCGGGTTCCCCAGCAGCATTTAAAAGAAACAGGATCCTGACCTGTCCACAGAGTTTAAGGCAGCACAGAGTATTTCAGGAGATGAGCGTGCGGATCTTGTGCGGGGTGGTGACTTGCCAATCATGTGAAGGTGTTATTGAGGACAGGAGTGGAGGAGAGGTAACAGACTGAGAGCTACGTAATGGTAAGAGCAGAGTTCACAGCAGCACAGAGTATTTCAGGAGAGGAGCGTGCAGATTCTGTGCTGCTGTGAACTCTGCTCTTACCATTACGTAGCTCTCAGTCTGTTACCTCTCTTCCACTCCTGTCCTCAATAACACCTTCACATGATTGGCAAGTCACCACCCCGCACAAGATCCGCACGCTCATCTCCTGAAATACTCTGTGCTGCTGTGAACTCTGCTCTTACCATTATGTGGTGACTTGCCAATCATGTGAAGGTGTTATTGAGGACAGGAGTGGAGGAGAGGTAACAGACTGAGAGCTACGTAATGGTAAGAGCAGAGTTCACAGCAGCACAGAATCTTTCAGGAGAGGAGCGTGCAGATGTTGAGGAGTGTATGACGCTGTAAGGCCGCGGCAGCCTGTGATTGGCTGCAGAGGCCGCGGCAGCCAGTGATTGGCTGCAGAGGCCGCGGCAGCCTGTGATTGGCTGCAGAGGCCGCTGCAGCCTGTGATTGGCTGCAGAGGCAGTCACGTGACGTGCGTGACCGCCACTACAGCCTGTGATTGGCTGCAGCGGCGACATGGATGAAACGTCATCGCTGGAGGCCGGACAGGAGGAATGTAAGTATGAACGTATTTTTTTATATTAAATTAAAAATTTATTTTCCGCACGCCGAGCAGGGTACTGTCAAGGTTGCTGAAAGAGTTAGTGCAGCCCATTAACTCTTTCAGCACCCTGGACAGTACCATGCTCGGCGCACGGAAATTACAGGTTTGTTCAGAACTAGTTCGGTCCGAATCTAACTTTTTCGTGAAATTCGGCGAACTAGCCGAACCGAACTTTTCATAAGTTCGCTCATCTCTACCTGCTATGAACAGACTTGGATTTGCACCACTACTTCTTACTCCCATTAATATATTTAGTCTAAACTACTAATACATTTGATGAAAAAGTCGCAAACTATTAAGTTGGTAGGTTTTATTTTTATTTATTTATGTGTTTTACTGCCATGTTTTCTAAAGGAAAGAATTAGATGGCGGGAGAGACATTGGGGCACTTATATAAAAACGTGTCAATTTGGCAAATGTTAAAGAAAATGTGACATACAGTAAAATGGTCCATAAACTTACTTGTAAGTATTATGTACAGTTATACACGGAAATTATTCATGCATTGCAAGAAAGTGCAACAGTAACATGCAAAGCTTTGGCTGCTTTATCAGCTGTTAAAGGCTGCCCAGCTGTAAGCTGATCACACTGTGTCCTGCTACTGGAACCTCCAGGGATCAGTTGTAATTTGCGTCAGCCGCCCTCCCTAGAGCCCAGCACTGATTTTTTTAATCGGCTGCTATGTATTGGATTTACATGATTTTGACAACACTTACCTTCCTCATTCCCAGGATCCTCTCCAGGAGCCGTTGTTCTGAATCCTGATACCATCTATGGTTAGGTCTTAGTGTGTAAAGGTGCACACAACATACTAATGCTGCCAGCGTTAGGACCATGTGTGCGACAACAGCAGCTGAAGAGTAGCCTGGAAGCAAGAAAATGTAAGTATAGGAGTGTCTGGTCTGAGGTCATCTCTGGGGTATGGTCTATGGTCATCTCTGGGGTCATCCTTGGGGTCTCGTTTGAGGTCTGGTCTGGGGTTGTCTCTGGGGTCTGGTCTCCGGGGACTGGTCTAAGGCCTGGTCTGAAGTCATCAGTAGGGTAATCTCTGGGGTCTTGTCTGTGCTCATTACTAAGGTCTGGTATCTAGTCTCTGGGGTCTTATCTGGTCTCTAGGCTGGTCTGGTATCTGAATTTATACAGGGGTCTGATTTAATTTGGGGGATCTGGTCTGGTGTCTGAATTTTCTTAATGTATCTGGTGTCTGTATTTATTTATGTTGCTAAAGAGGCTGCATACATGATGGGCCAAAGATGTCTGGGCAGGAAACTCTGCAGTTGTCAAAAGAAGTAATCATGATGGTCTGGGCCAGATAGAGAAGAAAAGAGATGGTGTCAGGACACTACCCTTTCACAAGGAGAATGGTAACACCCAGTTGTCAATTTATTTAAACATTTCTAGGAAGAATAACAGAAGAACAGCAAAATGCTAAGTTATAAGAAAAGATGCCCCAGAATTGTTCTTTCATTGGGAAAACAAGTATTGACTAAAACAGATATGTCAGGAGAGCGGACAGGTCCTGTTTAATTGTTTTGTATTCTGCCTGTGACTGCATCTGATAAGTGTTGTATTTTATTGTATGGTCTGCAGCATGATAATACCCTACAGACCTCCAGTGTAGAACTGGTATCTGACCACGATTTGGTCACTGTCTGTTGTTATTATCGGAGCACTGATGGTGTGGTTTACATTTTTAAGTAATGAGGAGCGTGACCAGAATCCACACTCCCTAGGTTTCAACCCTGCGTCTCTGTAATGTACAGACGTACCAGGTCCTCCAAAGCGAGAAACACTCTTTGTAGCCATTCTCACAGCAGAAAAAGGGAAACTTGATCCAGCGCTGGGTTTAAAAGGAAGTAATATTCCAACTTTATTCCAAATATATCAAAAAGTCTGTATACAAAGGGGTAAATGCATCAGATAGCAGGCCTACGCGTTTCAGACAAATCACTTGTCCTTACTCATGGTGTGTAGCCATTCTCACCTCTGGTAAATAGATGAGACTTCTTAACACGGAATCCATTAATTTTTAAAAATGGGGTTTAAACCAGACAACCCCTTTATATAAATGTGCATTGTAAACATTTTGATCATGCATACATATAAAATCACATAGTAAGCTCCAGAGCCTGCCAAGTACTTTTTATAATACTTGTGTTTTCTCATGTCGCAGAGTGGTTTTTGGGCCCCCTTTGGCACCAGGACCCTGGTGTCACTGCTACCTCTACACTCCCTATAGCTATACCCTTGACCATTGAGAAAAACTCTTCTACAATCTGTCTTGTCTGATTTGGTGTTCGCTAGTCCACATTGTTTTGAAGTAAAAAATGGGCATGTCTGCAACATTTTTTACAACACCAACTAATGGCCACAAGAAAAAGAGTTCAAAGTCAGATTCTAAATACAGTAAATATGTTCACAAACATCTGCCACTTTCTGCTCGAAATTCACTTATGACTACTACCCGGACCTATTTTTGAAATGTGTCCCATTGTCTCTTTATCTAAGGTTTTCTTTAATTTTCTAGTATAAATAAAATATATTATTTGATTACAATTTTAAATTTGGTTACCAATTGTAAAACAGAATAATAAATGTAATTATATGAAAACTCTACGGTTTAAAGCACGCTGTAAATGCTTTTTTATAGTTTTCTAGTCTTTGTACAACATACATAAAATTGTGTTAAAGGCATATAAAAAATGAAGCCATTTGCTTTGTTCAATGTAAATCCACATACACTTCTGCATAATTGTTTTAGTACAATAGTTTTACCACAGGAAAAGTGATTAACATTAAAAAAGGGTATATCAAAAAATTGTTGCAAAAATTCTAAATATAGATTTCTTAATTAACGCCAAATCATTCTAAAAGGGACGCATATGAAGGCTCTAAATGAGCCAAGTCCATGAATAAGAACTGTGTGCAGTTCTTAATATAAGTGAATTAAAATTACAGCACCAACTGCTAATCCAGAGAAATCAAAACACTGTTAGGCAGACACAGAATTCTATTATAAATCTAATTACTATTATTAAACATATTTCAGAAAACGAAGAGGAGGCCTCAAGTAAGTGTTGAACTGTATTACACAGCAGGCTATTTTATATGTCTTGTGAAAAAAGTGTTATATATGTAAAAATGTCATTCGTTAACGTTGTATAGAAGATATTACATTTGGCACAATGCACCATGATATAAAATAGTGTTATTTTTATGAGTGTGTAGAATTCATTGTAATGCAAAGGTAAAAATCTGCATCAAAGTACTGCGAATTTCAAGTCATCTCCTGATGTTGCACATAACCTGAATATTCTCACTTCTGAATGTTTAGTTCGTTTTATAGCTGTTTCTACATTATTCCAATAGTCATTTGTGTAGTGCTTAGATATGGTCTACTACGTGAAGGTTGACTTAATAATACCAATACTTTCCAAATAACAAGGGCAGCAAAAATAACATATTACAATACATCCCAATACATGATTCTAGTATTCATCTACTACTCCTGTCTAAAGGTAATCACATTTTGTAAAAATGAACACCTTGGCGCCGCCACCAGTTTTTGTTTTTCTATTTTAGTTTTTTTCTTTCCCTGCCTTCCTAGAACCATACCCTTTTTATTTTTCCATTCACATAGCCGTATCAGGGCTTGTTTTTTGCGAAATTAATTGTGTTTTTTTAATGGTTCCATTTAATGTATCATAAAATGTATTGAAAATCATTTAAAAAAAACATTTTATGGGGGGGAATGGAGAACTAAAATGCAATTCCGCCAAAGATTTCTGAGTTTGTTTTTGCACTATTGATTGTGCAGTAAAAATGTACAAGTTAACTTTATTCTGCGCATTAGTAAGATTACAGCGACACCAAATTTATATAGTTTTTTATGTTTTACTGCTTTTACAAAATAAAAACAATAGTTTTTTATCGCGATTTTCTGGGTTCCCTTACTTTTTTACTTTTCCTTTGATGATTTATTTTTTGTGCGGAAAGCTGTACTTTCCATTGGTACCATATTGAGGTACATTTTGGGGTACAGTATTAAATTTTTTGGGGGAATCAAGATGACCAAAAAAAGCTGTTTTTTTCCTATGTCATTCACTGTGTGGGTTAAATAACATGATATTTTAATAGTTCAGACATTAACGTACTAGGTGATGCAAATTATGCTTTTTTTCTTGTTTACATTTTTTGTGTGTAAAATGGAAAAAAGGGGGGGGGGTTTCAAATGTATTCATTACAATTTGTACGTTTTTTTTTTCCATTTTCATTTAAAAATGTTTTAACTTATTTTTAGTCCCCCTAGCTATGCCTCTGGCAGGGCTTAATAATCAAACACATGCTGGCATGGATTTCATAGTGGGGGGCAATCAGGGGACAAAGAGAGCCCCTTCCTCTGTCTAACTGCTCGGATGTATCATCAGAAATGTAATTATCTTTAGATTGCATTGGGGGGATTATTGATAGATGACAGGTGTATTGTACTGCTAGAAGCCTAGATAGGGCAGGATAGTAAAAGTAAGCCCCGATCGGTGAGACAGCTCATTGATCGGCGCTGGTTTTCTGTTGTCACAAAGAGAAATGATCAGTAATGTATGGGAATAAGAGATTGTCAGTATAATCGTTCTCCATATAGTTCCATTTTGTCAGATGTACATTTCCCGTTCAGACAGGGAAAGGTGCTGCCGACTAGCGACCATTTTATTTTCCGTATTTGCTTGTTCATTGGCTAATTGATCCCCTTACACAGGGCAATGATCGGGAATGAACGTTCATATAAACACTTGTTTGCCTGATCATTGGCCCATGTAATAGGGCCTTAACACTATACACCCACAGATAAGGCTCTGTATATATCTCCCCTGTCGTTTCTGGTCTCTGGGGATGTGCTCTATCTTTTCCAGATGATTATATTAGTCTATTGAAATATATCTGACTTATAACTCTGATTCATTCTCGCTGTCATTAAGTACACAAAGAGTACACACAGACTATACAGGAAGAAAATGTAATATAATTTAAAAAAAAGTTTCATTTGAAAAAATTCTCTTCTACAGACTTCAATTTTTTTAGAAAAACTAAAAGTACAGTACATGAGACATTTCCTTTAACTATAAAAGCATTAATGTGTTAATATAGTATATTTAAAAGATTTAAAATGATGGGGAGAGCCATTAGAAGAGAGGACTTCTCTAACAATGTGCCACATGTCTGAAAAATGTATCAAATTTAATGAAGTGCACCATTGCCCAACTCAAGAGGTTTGTATAGTAGATATGCACATTTGGGTAACTAATTATGGGCTTTGTGTTGATGCCTCTTTTTTTAAAGAAGAATTCCTTTTTGAGAAGGAAGAACATTTAATGTGTACCTATTGGTTTACGTTTGTATCTGCAAAGATATCAAACGTTATAATATATCGTAATACATAAAAAACCTTATCATATGCCTCTCTTGCCATTATCTGTAAGTGTAAAACCATGTCAATTTAAAGTTGTAGGTCTTTGTCTTGCTTGGAATATATATTTGGTGTGTATCTTTCTCATGATACTGTGTGTATACTTTTAGGCTCATCGTCAAAATGTTCTTCACCCATCACTAAATCTAGATATTGTAACATGTAATAAAGTAAAGAACACTTTGAGTAATAATTGAATATAATATAATGTAATAAGAAGGCAACAATAGCATAGGAATGACTGCTAAAACACAATATATTAGCTAGAGCTGACAACCGTGTCCACTTCAACTCTCAGCTTAAAGAGAACCCGTCACTAGGTCATATAAGTTGAACTGGTTTATTGACCTAGTTGAAAGAATGGACGTAGAGGAAGATTTTTCAAAGTGTTTTTATTTTATTTCAAGGTAGTTGAACTCTTTTTGTTTTTTCGTTTTTTGTCAGGTGATTTTTTAGGACATTTCAGCCTATCCCAGGCCTTTGCCGCAATCGTTGCATAGGAGAAGGATATCCGTATCCTTCTCCTATACAGAAATTGTGACAACGGCCTGGGATAGGACGAAACGTCCTAAAAAAAATCACCTGACAAAAAAACAAAAAGAGTACCTTGAAATACCTTGAGTACATACATCTACCTTGAAATAAAAGAAAACACTTTGAAAAAATCTTCCTCTATGTCGATTCTTTCTACTGAGTACTAAGGTTTCTCTATTATCTTTATTGTGGGATATCCAACCCGAACCCTTACAGCACCTGAACATTCCGGTCTAGGAGTGCAGGCCATCGTTTTTCTATGCATTTTCTTACTGGACCCCCCAAACCAGATATATGACCCACTCATGTGTTGGCTGCCTATATGCAAATTTGATATAGTTAGGCAACGGGGTGGAGCTAGCTTCCCTGCCTCTGATGCTGACCAATTAGCGTGAGGCAGCTTCAGGGTAGTTCAAATTAGCATATAGGGAGCCAACACAACAGTGGGCCATATCTCTGGAATAGTGGGGTCCAGGAAAAACACAAAACAGAGCAGCTGGAATCGCGACGTTATTCAGGTCAGTAAATCAGTTAAACTTATGTGACCTAGTGACAGGTCCTCTTTAAGGTACCCCAAGAGAAATGCTGAAGTTGTTAGGCCCTGCATACTTCATTTTCTTTCGAACACCTTTCTAGAGAAAATTAGGATTTTTAATGTGGATCACTAAGACGACTCCCCATGTGACTCACGAGTACCCATTGACAAAAAAGTGGTTTGCCAAACAAGGCAACCTATTAAGAGGATATTTTTGCTAATGGCGATATAAAGAAAGTTATAAAGTAAGTGCATTGCTGAGAGGAATGCATTTTTATCAATTAAGAATCTAGAATAACTCATCTTTGAGAATAATTACTCATACAACAAAACACTAAAGAAGTATTGAATAAATGAGAGCCTTGTATGCAACATTTGTAAAGGCATTTCTATATAACTTACAAGCTTAGCTATTGTCAAAGCACCTTGATTAAACAGACACTGGAAAAAAAGGGAATGATAATGCAATCAACATTTTTTTTTATCAAATGCTATTTTTCTGATGATTTTTACCCTGAAAACTGTGAGAATAAAGAATGTAATTTACACCTATAAGAAGATATGAAATCCATAGAAGTTGACAAATTGTCAATGTAGAATGAAAAAATAGGTCTAATGCTAAAATAAAATGCATGTGGTATGATAGATATGTTCAGAATACAAATATATTCTGAAAATAAATCTGAGAGTGTACAATATTAGTACTGCTTCTATATTTATCCTTTATTTAGATAATCCCATCATGTTAATTGAAGGCTTTGCATACTATTGAAACCTTTTCTTTTCTTTGATCCAATGCACCTTTGCATCTAAAATAAAAAAAGGAAGCAATTTTGTAAATAGTCTTGATAACAAATCTCCTACCATACTATATTCAGCCATATACACACACACTCCCAGGCTGGACACATGACAAACAGATGCAACCGACAAGCTGGACACATGCTACATTCGTGCCACTCGCACCTAGGTCACATGCGCACGCACACCACTCACACCTAGGACACATGCGCACGCACACCACTCACACCTAGGACACATGCACACGCATACCACTCATACCTATGACGCATGCGCACGCACACCACTCACACTTATGACTCATGCGCACGCACACCATGCACACCTAGAACACATCCCCCACTCACACCTAGGACATATGCAGCACATGCACCACTCACACCTAGGACACATGCGCACGCACACCACTCATACCTAGATTATATCCTCCACTCTCGCCACTCACACCTAAGACATATGCCGCACGTTGTCTACCCAAACCGAGGACACATGTTGAACACGCACTACTCACAACTGCCACAGATGCTGCACACACCACTCACATACTAGACACATACCACTAGACACGACCACACACTAGATACATACCACACACAGTACTTACACTAGAAACATACCGCACACACCACACAAATGCTAAACACATACCTAAAATAACACTTACACACTAGACCTATACCACACATACCACTCACACTGAAAACAACACACACACACACACACACACAAATGCCACTAATACATTAGAAGACACAAAACACACAAATTGCATATTTCACTCATACAATTGACATGCACTGTTAACACTACAAAAATCAATCCAACACTACACTATCATTGCTATATTTACCTGATTTTTTTTTGTAGACCACTGATTCTTGGGCACTGGCATGCAGGATGCTGGCAGTACATAGGCATCTATACCTAAGATGCCCCCTCCACCACTAAGCCCCGTCCATGTACCCACAAAGTCATGCCCCTTTTACAAAGCTCCTCCCATCTGTGGCTCAAATTAATCATAACCTGATTCTCACCCTTTTAACCCTCCTATCTACAGTATCTGGACCCCTTCCCCTCTCACAAGCAGGTTGCTTGCAGATACTGTGTGCATCACCCATGTAATTTATACTCACTTATGCCCCCCCTACCCCCCTCATTGTAGAAGGCTGCTTGCAGCTTACATGAAGCTGTAGCAGATAAATAAATAAACCTGCTGGCATTACAGCAGTTATTGTAATGTTGGTGCTTGTGTTCACCACTGTCCGCAGGGCCGATTCTAGCTTTTCTGCTGCCTGAAGCGAAAATTTAAAATAAATCTATCCCAAAAGGGAATTATAAATGTGGCCACTGTAATCATTGTCGCTTCCTTTTTGGAAGTCTAGATGCTTTAAAATAGGGGGTATAACTGTCAGGGTGCACCAATTCATTAATAGCAAAAGCAAATTTGTGGTGTATGTAATTTTCTGCCCATGTGGTCATTTTTATATTGGTAAGACAATACGCTGCCTACATGTGAGGTTCCGGGAACACTGCAACTCTATTGCAACGGGCCTGGGAGCCCCAATATTGATAGAACATATTAGGAACACTCACGCAGGCAGATCAGATACATTTACATTTGCAGGGATAGAAATGGTTAATCCACCACCAGCAGGAGGTGACCGCAATAGATTGCTACTTCAGAGAGAGGCCAGATGGATTATAAAAACAAATTCACTAGGTAACCTTGGCCTCAATGACCGCAATGATTTAGGTGTGTTTTTATAACTTCTGTCTTATTTAACGTGTGCCGTCTTTTATGTTTATATGTTTCCATGACAACCCACGTAACTCACGCATATAAGGGCGTGTAGGCGTGTGCTGTCAGCAGAAGGCTTGAGAAAGCGTATCTACGCAAAACAGCTGTTGCCTGTAATCTGTGTACTCCGTCTCTCCCCCCACTTTACAATTGTGAGCAATAAAGCATTTGAAAACGTAGAATACGGTGAGTGCGGCTCTATTTCCTTCTTGATTAATTTTGCCGATAGTTAGTATGGCAAACGGAAGCCAAACAATGGCTTCCGTGTCTGCCATGGACGGAAGCCCATCAGGACCAACCTTCGGCTGGTCCTGATAGGCTTCCTGTCAGAGTGACAGGAAGTCACTCTGTCGTTCCCGATGCACACTGTCGGCGACAAGGTGTGCATCGGGAACTGGGAGATCAGCTGTCCCCGACAGCTGACACTCCAGTGTTGCCGATCAGCAGTTCATCGCCGCTGATTTCGGCAATTAACCCGATAAATGTGGTGCTCGATTGCGATCACCACATTTAGGGGGTTTGTAGCACATCAGCAGCCCCCATGCAATTGTGTGGGCTGCTGATGCTTGTGATGGCATCCGGAGGCCAGGCAACGACCTCCGGGTCTGCCATGTATGGAATCCTTTATTATAGGGAAAAAAATGAAAATGTAAAAAAAAAAAGTACACATATTTGGTATCCCCGTGTTTGTAACGACCCAAACTATGAAACTATAATGTTATTTTTTCCACAAGGTGAACGCCGCAAACAAAATAAACGGAAAACTATGCCCGCATCGTTATTTTTTGGTCACCACCCCTCCCAAGATATAGAATAAAAAGTGATCAAAAAGTCGCATTTACCCCAAAATAGTACCAATAAAAACTACAACCCGTCCCGCAAAAAACAAGACCTCCCACAGCTTTTTTGACGAATATGGTGTCTCAGAAAATAAATTATTTTATAGAAACGTAATTTTATTGTGCAAACGCTGCAAAACTTAAAGAAAACTATACACATATGGTATCGCCGTAATCGTACCGACCAGCAGAATAAAGTAAAACGGAATTTATTGCGTACGGTGAACGCTGTAAGAAATAAAGAATTTAAAGTGCCAAAAATCCTGTGGGGTCAAAATGCTCCCTATACCCCTAGAAAAATTCCTTGATGGGTGTAGTTTCCAAAATAGGGTCACTTTTGGGGAGTTTCCACTGTTTAGGCCCCAAAATCCACTAGGTGCTCCTTTGCTTCTGAGGCCGGTGTTTCAGTCCATTAGGACACTAGGGCCACATGTGGGATATTTCTAAAATCTGCAGAATCTGGGCAATAAATATTGAGTTGCATTTCTCTGGTAAAACCTTCTGTGTTACAGATTTTTTTTTTATTACAAATGAATTTCGGCAAAAAAAAATGAAATTTGTAAATTTCACCTCTACTTTGCCTTAATTCCTGTGAAACGCCTAAAGGGTTGAAATACTTTCTTAATGTGGCTTTGAATACCTTGAGGGGTGCAGTTTTCAAAATGGTTTTTTTTTTGGGAACTTTCTAATATAGAAGGCCCTCAAAGCCACTTCAGAACTGAAAAAATGGCCTATTGAAATTTTCTTGAAAATATGAGAAATTGCTGCTAAAGTTCTAAGCCTTGTAACGTCCTAGAAAAATAAAAGGACGTGAAAAAAAATTATGCAAACATAAAGTAGACATATGGGGGATGTTAACTAGGAACTATTTTGTGTTGTATTACTATCTGTTTTACAAGCAAATACATTTAAATTTGCTAAAATGTGACGTTTTTCACAAATAAATATTGAATTTATCGACCAAAGTTTTTCACTAACATAAAGTACAATATGTCACGAGAAAACAATCTCAGAATCGTAAAGTGACACGTTAGATTTGAAAAAATCATCTGTGTCCACAAGGCCAAAACAGGCTTTTTCTTAAAGGGGTTATTAAAGCACATATTTGGACTTATGGACATCATAAAGGGAAGTATAGTACTCCGCTTGGGACCTCCCTTCATAAGCCAGAACAGGGAGGTGCACTGTAAGAGAGGCTCCCATCACGAAAAACTCAAACCCGTCATGTATTATATGGATGGCCAGTCATGGCCAGTAATACTATACCTGGCTGACCGCGGCTTCCCCAAACAAAATCAGCTTTTTGTCGGGGGTGGTGAAAGCTGGATAATCGATGCGGGGGCTCCAATCTGACAGCTATATCTGTATTGATGAGCAATTTTATTTAGGGAGGCTTTCTGGAAACGGAATGTTATTTTGGCATGCACTATTCAATGTAGTTCCATGTACTTTTTATTTAAAAAATG
The DNA here is from genome assembly GCF_050947455.1 of Rhinoderma darwinii. Classification (NCBI taxonomy): domain Eukaryota; kingdom Metazoa; phylum Chordata; class Amphibia; order Anura; family Rhinodermatidae; genus Rhinoderma; species Rhinoderma darwinii. The sequence continues at coordinate 388,388,196 of NC_134688.1, read as the reverse complement.
TTAAAGTCTGTCTTTAGTATTGTCGAACCGAATACATTTTGTAATTAGATGCAGTAGTCTAATGAACTGTGTGATTAATAGCCTGTGCTCTGAGGGTTTCATATGATACATCAGAATAGCTACTGCTGATTGCTGATTATTGAAGCAAAAAACTCTGTTTTTTTGATGCATAGAATATGAACAGCAGTGAAATCTGTTTCATAGTCTTTAATGAAATAAAATGTACTGCTACTTGGCAAGCTACTTGAAACCCTAAACACACAAGGTTTAAATATGAAAGATGTAGGACACAATTGCAGCAAGATGTACGTATTGCCAAAATGTTGGATACCAAGTTGTATTATTACAATTGTCTTCACAATTCTGTATATGGAAATATGTAATATTTGAATAATTGACATCTATAAAGCCCACTGTTTACACAAACAATTAGGAATAATTAAATTAGACTTTTTTATTTTGTTTTCAAGTGGATCTCAACAAAGCCCAATGACTTAATAATAGGTTCAGGTAGGTTACCGTCATGGTTCTTGAGCTTTCGACGACAAGAATAGCAATGTAGACTATTCTATTTTTGACGTCAAAAATACTATAATTCCATAAGAATATAACCCAGCTCATGTGTGAAACGTGCCCTTTGCCATCTACTGTTACTTAGAATAGATTATTGACAACGCCATTAATATCAGCCGCACTGCTCATGGAATCCCCCTTTTCTCTTCCTCTCGATCTTCTGATCGTTAAATCTCTTCTATAGGCCACTGGACCCAGAACAAATACCAGGCAAAATACAGGCTACTGTAAACCGTAGTATATTCTGATACATAGGGCAACAGGGGCATTCAAATTCTACCCTGCCCATCAAGCTAATTCTACGAATGCTACTGTTATTAATATAATGGTTTTAAGAATACATGGATATGCTGTCTATGCAATTTTCTAATATAAAACTACTACCTAAGTAACTAAAAAGATTAGGGTCACCATAAAATACCTTTTCAATATATTATGCAATATTGAAACTTTGCTACTGCTTTATTGCTTTTTTTGTGAGCATATACTGAACACAATAAATAAGATCTCCAGTACAGAGATGTCATGAAATAAATAGTAAGCTATTCTCACTACTTTTCCCAATGCTAAAGCATAAGTGCTGATGGTAGTGTGTATCAATACATGCCACCAACATATATAGTGGTTGATATATTTGGATCTCCACCAGACTAAGGACATCTGTATCTGACACTCACAGGCATTAGCTGGAATGGCACCAACTGTTCTTATAACTAATTTAGAAAGAAATATAGCTATGAGGGGTGCAGAGGTAACACAACTAAAGGCATCTATGCCACAAAAAATACACAAATATTATAAAGGGCACATCATAGATGGGGGCCACATTATAGATTTTGCATTGGGGCCAAGGAACTTCCAGTTATTCGCCATTGACTGTAGATCTTGATACTGTGCACAGGGTAACAGACAATTGCCTACTTTGCCGACGGCTCATCCTACATCTGCAATATACTCTACAAGACTTCATGGCTTTACTTATTTTATGTTATGTAACATAAAACATTTGCCATGACAGATTTGTACGAGAATATTCCTCAGATTTATTTTGCGCTGATGGCAATGAAGTTGTTAAATAATACTGCATAGTAAAATTTATATTTCACATTGACAAGGTTACAGAACATGAAGAAAACAAGTTAAAAAAAATGGACTCACCATTCAGTTAGGTAGAGCTTTATATCAACCGAAGCAGGAAACAGCTGAAAAGTGCTGTTGGTATTTTGTATCCTTTCGTGTTCCCTGTACATGTTCCCTTTTCTATTATTTATAAACCTTTCATCTCTGCAGCATTTGTTTTTCCCCTTTGGTTTTGTGTCTAATGAAGTCATTTCTAGGACAAGAATTTTCTCAGCTTAGCTTTATCTTTCTGATTTCTCTGTTTACTTCTTTGTCTAATGCTACATGAGCACATCAATCACCTGTAGCCATGATAGAAGCATCACAGCACCATTAGAAATAGACACAAGACACATAGCTGTTGTTCAAGGTCTCCCAGCCATGATTTCTCAACCTGGTCTGGGGAGATTTCGAGTGTACCTCCAGTGAAAAAGAAAAAACTTCACAGTGCTCTTAGATCTTCATGTATAGTACCTTTGAGAAGCCTTTCCCTTCAAAGCTTAGCCATTTGTGCTGCAGACCTCTCCTTTTTCCTAATTAGATAACATTCATTTATCATTGCTGCCATATTAGGCCTATGCACATCACATTTTTGACCATATGTTTAACATATACACCAGGAAAAGCTCCTTGACTAATACATTAAATGGAGGCTGTGGCATATGCCTAACTGTGGCATCCGTCACCCATAGGCTATTATTCCATCCATTTAACGTAAATGTTGTTTGCTTTTCATGACGAATAGATTAAACGATGCCTTAGAAGCCTATGGGTGATAGACTGTATGTCATCTGTCACAGGCATCCATCATCAATAGGATGCCAAATAATCCGTCACACATAGGCTCCCATGTTAAGAAAAATATGCTTTGTGGTATATGGTTTTATATGGGATTGCGTCATATAAAATCCATACTTTTTTTTTCGGTATGCTGACGTTTGTGATAAACATGTCCATAGGGTAACATTAGCACAACAGAGGGTCTAAACATGTCCATAGGGTAACATTAGCACAACAGAGGGCCTAAAGGATATTCTTTGGCTTTTGTCAGGCTGATATAACCCTATGTTAACGTTTATCACAAACCTGATGTGAACAGGGCCTTACAGATACATTGGAGTGTCAGCCCGTTCCCAGTCACTCTGTCTACAAGTCTGATAGCTCACAAAATACCTGTTACCCCTCCTCCTTCCTCTTACCTCTCTCACACAGTCGATAGAGTGCCAGCTTAAACCAGTGCTGATGTTTAAGTGATCACAAGACTTTATTAGCTAACTAGTTTCCTCTTTAGACACACAGACAGATGTTTAGGTAAGATTTTCAAGTTATTTTAGCTATAACTATTTCTCTAAGCAAGGAGAAAGTAAAGGGCTGCAGTAATTTAAGTGGCCTTTTACTCTGCCCCATATTGAAATGAGTGTGCAGTTTCAAGGTGAATGAAGCAAATAAACAGGATAGGCTATTTTTAATTCTAGATTAGAAAATTTAAGTTACACACTGAGATGAAAATTCAAAGAGCTTTCTAGTGGTTCACTGGAGATTTTCTTGAAAGAACCATATACTGTAGCTGCTTTTATGACAAGGCGTAGCTAGGTTCTCCAACACCCGGGGCACAGATTCAGTTTGGCGCCCCCTGCCCCCAAACCTCTTTCCCGACATCTCCTTCCCCCTCGCCATGTTTGTTTTCTCTACCAATCAATGAGGTGTCATTTTTTTTTTATGTAACTCAAACATAAAGCCATTAGTACAATTTACAAGCAATATAGTTCTATATACAACACCAGAACCAAGCTCATTACATATATACAACACCAGAACCAAGCTCATTACATATATACAGCACCAGAACAAAGCTCATTACATATATACAGCACCAGAACCAAGCTCTGTACATATATACAACACCAGAACAAAACTCATAAATAAATACAGCACCAGAACAAGGCTCAGTACATGAATACAGACCCAGAACAAAGCTCAGTGCATAGACAGCATCAGAACCAAGGTCAGTACATATGTACAGTGCCAGAACCAAGCTCAGTACATATGTACAGTGCCAGAACCAAGCTCAGTACATATATAGAGTGCCAGAACCAAAATCAGTACATATATACAGCACTAGAACCAAGCTCAATACATATATACAGTACCAGGACAAAGCTCAGTACATATATACAGCACCATAACAAAGCTCAATACATATATACAGTACCAGGACAAAGCTCAGTACATATATACAACACCAGCACAAATACAGCTCAATTTAGTGCAACCCCTGCTGTATAGGTTTGCACTACATTGCATACAGCTACCAGCATGGCCCAAACAATGGTAAGGATATATTGGGAGATGCAGTTTCACCCAAAAAAATCATACCACCATCATCTCGCTGCAGATCATACAGGGACTACAGTGCTGATTAGAGGCAGAATAAACTTTTTCTCTTTTCTTCTCCATCTGGTCCAGACCTCTGTGATGACTTCTCCCGGCCACAGCCCATTTCTGCAGTTTGCAACTCAGATATCTTCAGCTTTTCACTTTTCAAACATTTCTGCACTAATAAACAAAGATAAAGTTTTCATGGTGCCAGACACTGTGACCCTAAATATAATAGCACAATACACTGTCCCTGATTATAATAGCACCATACACTGTGTCCCTGATAATATTAGCACCATACACTGCACCTTAAATTTTAATAACACCATACACTGTGTCCCACACACACCATGCCCCTGTATATAGTGCCCCCATAGAGCCCCTTGTAGATATTGACTCCCATAGAGCCCCTGTAGATAGTGCCCCCATAGAGCCCCTGTAGATAGTGCCCCATGTACAGCCCCCTGTAGATAGTGTCCCACATATAGCCACATCTGTAGATAGTGCCCACATATAGCCACCCCTGTAGATAGTGCCTTACATATAGCCCCCCTGTATTTAGTACCCCACATACAGCCCCCTCTGTAGATAGTGGTCCACATATAGCCCCCTGTAGATAGTGCTCCACATATAGCCCATCCCTGTACATAGTGTCCAACATACAGCCCACCCCTGTAGATCGTGCCCTACATATATCTCCCCCAATAAATAGTGATCCACATATAGCCCACCCCTGTATGTACTGCCTCACATATAGCTCCCCCTATAGTGCACCATATTCAGCCCACTCCTGTATATAGCCCCCTGTAGATATAGCCCACCTCTGTATATAGTGTCCAACATATAGCCCACCCCTGTAGATAGTGACCTGCATATATCTCCCCCTATAAATAGTGTTCAACATATAGTGCCTCACATATAGCTCCCCCTATAGTGCTCCACATATTCCTAACCCCTTTATATAGTCCACCCCTGTATATAGTGCTTCACATATAGCTCCCCCTATAGTGCTCCACATATAGCCCAACCCTGGATATAGTTCCTCACATATAGCTCCCACTATAGTGCTCCTCATATAGCCCACACCTGTATATAGCACACCCCTGTATATAGTGCCTCACATATAGCTTCCCTATAGTTCTCCACATATAGCCCACCCCTGTATATAGCACCCTGTAGATAGAGCTGACTCCTGTAGATAGAGCCCCACTTGTAGATAATGTCACTCACATTTTTATTAGGCCAAGAAAAACAACTTTACATACTCACCTTAATCCCATTCCTGCAACGTCCAGTGGCAATGCAGACCTGCTCTCTTCTGAGCAGGTCTGATGGGGTAGAACGACGCAAGCGGCGCGATGACGTCATCGCGGCACTTGCTTCGTTGAAAGGCACTGATTGACATGGTAAGTCATTCTGCCTTGCCAATCAATGCCTTTCAACAATGCAAGCGGCGCAAAGAAGTAATCGCGCTGCTTGAGTCATTAAAAGGCTCTGAATGGCCTAGCACGGAGCTTACCCGGCCATTCATCGCCTATAGTGCAGGTGGAGGTGGCTGGTTTCAGTGGCTCTGCCACCCCCTCAGAGACGCAGCAGGTTGCCCATCATGGATAGTGTGGCCTGGTGCCCCCCACATTGCCTCTTAGTTGCGCCCGAGGCACATGTCCGCCTGCCCCCCACTAGCTACACCCCTGTTTTATGTGCTGGGGTGTTACTGAAGGGATTCAGTAAAGAAATGAAGTACTATGCACACCAATATGGAATTTTTTATCCAGGTAATTAATTTATTTATTTGTAGCCAGTGACATTGACCTTCCTCAGGCACTTTAGTCAATGCTGGTCCTGCGTGGCTGGCGCTGTAAGATTGGCGGGTAACCAAAGGTTGCAAATTTTAGCGCAACTATTTAATGCGCCAATATGTGCAACTTTTTCATGATAGAAAACAGGCGGAAAGCTTTTGACATATTCTCCTTAATAAATTTGGCATGCGCTATACACTCTTTTCTTTAATGTATTCTGCTTCATAAAACTTTCCTATTGGTTATTTGAGATGACATGATATTTCAACATCATTTCTAGTATCACAATGCAATTATTTTTTTCTACTTTGAGCTTTTGATTTTATCTACTATATTTTTTCTTGAATTAACAGTAAAAAAATCTCTTGGATTCAATGTCTTAAGATAAACTATACAGTTATTTTAGAATATTTCTGCACAAAACTGACTCATTGAAGATACCAAATAAACATGCACTGTATGTAGCAAAAAGAAAAAAAATAAATACAATATATACTGTATATTTTTATTTTTTATTTTAAATTATCAGTGGGAAAAAGTGTGTCTATAGTGTGAGCTTTTGATAAACTTTAAAATTCCTATTCGTTCCCTAGAGAGGCCTGACTACACAATATTCTCTGTGCTGTCCGACTTGCTCTTTCTAAGCCCTGTCACCTACTCTCGTCACACTCAGTGATGCTACATGGAAAGGGCCACAAACCTGCTGTACGAGACAGGGAGCAGAAAAGGCTGTGGCTCTTGGTAATCACATATCAGAAAGTCCTCTGAGAACAGATTTTATATATCTACTATTGTCTCAGAATGCCCTGTCATAAAGACAATCAAAATATGCGAAGGGACACATGTGGGGATGTTGGTCTGCAGGGGTTATTAAATTCCCTGGAGAATAAGCAGGATTTTTTTTTTTTCAGTTTACTATTGTACTTAAAGGAACAGTGTCATCACAAATAATTTTTTTATATGTTAAAGATGTTAGTGCCTTAATATAAACGTTTATTTTCATTTGTGTGTTTGTGTTTTACTGTTTCTTATTTTTACACTTTTTCTTCCCTATGGGGGCTGCCATTTTTTGTTCCATTTCTGTGTGTGTCGATTAACGACACACACAGACATGGAATACGGCAGCCACAGTCCCATAGGGACTGCGAACGGCTCCCGTCCCATTGACTGCCGTGTACGGCGTCTGTGTGGGAACTGCGCATGCGCCGCTCCCACACAGTCCTATTCGAAATTGGCGCCGTCCGGCGCCATTTTCCTGTGGACCGGAAGTCGCGGCCGGACAGTAATATTACTACTTCCGGTCGCGGCTTCCGGACTTGTGCACATGGAACAGCGGCAGCAAAGGGAGCGGACGGGCCGGAGGGAGCCGCGGCGGCAGGAGCAGGTAAGAGATTTCAATGTATGTTAGTGTTTGTGTGTGTTTACTACTGTATGTAAACCTACTACACTGTGGGTTACCTCAAAAAATGGCGACACACAGTGTAGGAGGTTAAACCTTTCAAACCCCTCGTTTATCCCGGCACTAGCCAGGATAAAGGAGGGGGGGATGCTGAGAGCTCACTAGAGCGAGGGCTTTTAACCCAATGTTGCAATGCTGCAATTTTGGGAACTAGCTCCATCTAGTGACCAAAAATGGGTAGTATTATAAATTAGAAAAAATTTATAATATTACCTGGACTCGTGCAAAAAAATAAAAAAAATTTGAACAGTGTTTAATCACCCACACACTAAATGTTTAATTTTTAAAAAAAAAACATGTTTTTCTGGCAACACATTCCCTTTAAAGAGGCTCTGTCACCAGATTTTGCAACCCCTATCTGCTATTGCAGCAGATAGGCGCTGCAATGTAGATTACAGTAACGTTTTTATTTTTAAAAAACAAGCATTTTTGGCCAAGTTATGACCATTTTTGTAGTTATGCAAATGAGGCTTGCAAAAGTCCAAGTTGGTGTGTTTAAAAGTAAAAGTCCAAGTGGGCGTGTATTATGTGCGTACATCGGGGCGTTTTTACTACTTTTACTAGCTGGGCGTTGTGACGAGAAGTATCATCCACTTCTCTTCACAACGCCCAGCTTCTGCCAGATCACGCTGTGACATCACTCACAGGTCCTGCATCGTGTCAGACGAGCGAGGACACATCGGCACCAGAGGCTACAGTTGATTCTGCAGCAGCATCAGCGTTTGCAGGTAAGTAGCTACATCGACTTACCTGCTCACGCCGATGCTGCTGCAGAATCAACTGAAGCCTCTGGTGCCGATGTGTCCTCGCTCGTCTGACACGATGCAGGACCTGTGAGTGACGTCACAGCGTGATCTGGCAGAAGCTGGGCGTTCTGAAGAGAAGTGGATGATACTTCTCGTCACAACGCCCAGCTAGTAAAAGTAGTAAAAACGCCCCGATGTACGCACATAATACACGCCCACTTGGACTTTTACTTTTAAACACACCCACTTGGACTTTTGCAAGCCTAATTTGCATAACTACAAAAATGGTCATAACTTGGTCAAAAATGCTCGTTTTTTAAAAATAAAAACGTTACTGTAATCTCCATTGCAGCGCCGATCTGCTGCAATAGCAGATAGGGGTTGCAAAATCTGGTGACAGAGCCTCTTTAAAACTATAAACATTTCAGTGCTAGTCTGCTTTTCTAATTGGAAAAAAAAAGAGAGATTGAAAACAAAATTGTTAAAAAATGCCAAACGGCAATCAAAGCCCACTCTCTCCCCCCTAGCCCAACCTTATTCTCATCCCAAGTTAGCTATACCTCTAGGAGTGATGGAAAACAATAACCTTTAATTTCAAATAGATTATTTCAATCACATAATATAGGAATTTTTATTCAAACTATGAATTAGATATCACACAAAGGTTAATAAATATACATCTACTTTTTTGAAAACACAGAGCAACTCCATTATTTCTTGAAATTTTCCTTAAAGGCGTTCTCTGGTGCTTTGGTAAAATATCGATATTTTTTAAGGGGTCCCTTGAGAAAAAGTAAATCACAAAGTGACTACACAGTGCCCATTCATATCAGTTGGTTGTATGTGTAATGCAGAATAGGACAGGTCCTCCAGTGTGAGAGACGCTCTTTGTAACTGTTTTTCACTCTGACCAAGAGATTAGAATCCTACATAGAGGACCCCCCCCCTCTATTAACTCAGAATTCCCTAATAGAATGTAATGAAAATTGGTTTTCTAAACTGGACAACCCCTTAAGTATGTAGTTTAGCTCCATGTGCAACAAGATAAGTAAGCTTTTTTTTGTAAATTGCTACTATATACAGTGAAGGAAATAAGTATTTGATCCCTTGCTGATTTTGTAAGTTTGCCCACTGTCAAAGTCATGAACAGTCTAGAATTTTTAGGCTAGGTTAATTTTACCAGTGAGAGATAGATTATATATAAAAAAAAAAAAAGAATATCACATAGTCAAAATTATATATATTTATTTGCATTGTGCACAGAGAAATAAGTATTTGATCCCCTACCAACCATTAAGAGTTCAGCCTCCTCCAGACCAGTTACACGCTCCAAATCAAGTTGGTGCCTGCATTAAAGACAGCTGTCTTAAATGGTAACCTGTATAAAAGACTCCTGTCCACAGACTCAATTAATCAGTCTGACTCTAACCTCTACAACATGGGCAAGACCAAAGCGCTTTCTAAGGATGTCAGGGACAAGATCATAGACTGGCACAAGGCTGGAATGGGCTACAAAACCATAAGTAAGACGCTGGGTGAGAAGGAGACAACGGTTGGTGCAATAGTAAGAAAATGGAAGACATACAAAATGACTGTCAATCGACATCGATCTGGGGCTCCATGCAAAATCTCACCTCGTGGAGTATCCTTGATCCTGAGGAAGGTGAGAGCTCAGCCGAAAACTACACGGGGGGAACTTGTTAATGATCTCAAGGCAGCTGGGACCACAGTCACCAAGAAAACCATTGGTAACACATTACGCCTTAATGGATTAAAATCCTACAGTGCCCGCAAGGTCCCCCTGCTCAAGAAGGCACATGTACAGGCCCGTCTGAAGTTTGCAAATGGTTCCTAGAGTGATTGGGAGAAGGTGCTGTGGTCAGTTGAGACTAAAATTGAGCTCTTTGGCATTAACTCAACTCGCCGTGTTTGGAGGAAGAGAAATGCTGCTTATGACCCAAAGAACACCGTCCCCATTGTCAAGCATGGAAGTGGAAACATTATGTTTTGGGGGTGTTTCTCTGCTAAGGGCACAGGACTACTTCACCGCATCAATGGGAGAATGGATGGAGCCATGTACCGTCAAATCCTGAGTGACAACCTCCTTCCTTCCACCAGGACATTAAAAATGGCTCGTGGCTGGGTCTTCCAGCATGACAATGACCCGAAACATACAGCCAAGGCAACAAAGTAGTGGCTCAAAAAGAAGCACATTAAGGTCATGGAGTGGCCTAGCCAGTCTCCAGACCTTAATCTCATCGAAAACTTATGGAGGGAGCTGAATATCCGAGTTGCCAAGCGACAGCCTCGAAATCTTAATGATTTACAGATGATCTGCAAAGAGGAGTGGGCCAAAATTCCATCTAACATGTGTGCAAACCTCATCATCAACTACAAAAAACATCTGACTGCTGTGCTTGCCAACAAGGGTTTTGCCACCAAGTATTAAGTCTTGTTTGCCAAAGGGATCAAATACTTATTTCTCTGTGCACAATGCAAATAAATATATATAATTTTGACTATGTGATTTTCTGTTTTTCTTTTACATAATCTATCTCTCACTGGTAAAATTAACCTAGCCTAAAAATTATAGACTGTTCATGTCTTTGACAGTGGGCAAACTTACAAAATCAGCAAAGGATCAAATACTTATTTCCTTCACTGTACTTGATTATGGACCATTCTACCGTTTCCTAGAAATTATAAGTTCAGATAGCACCTATCTGGGTAGATGCTCTTCTGGTTATAGGAGCAAATCATATTTGAATCTTTGTGGGAAGAACTATAGTTGGCCCAAATGACTGCTTATATCAGTTGTCATTCTTTGTTTTTAGCCCTCTGTCAGGGACCCAGGAGAGGCCAACACTGTACTGACATTACAGGGTAGACCTCTATAGTTCTGCATGATCTGAATTTACTGCTTCTGTCTTACAGGAATACACTGCTATAGATTTCAAAATATTACCAGAGGTAATGTGCTGTTATCTACCATTTAACTATAGCTCTGATTGTAGAGGCGTAACTTGCAGCTTCTTAGCCCCACTGAAAAATCTGGACCAGGGCCCCCTACCTATCATTTCCCATTTATGATACTGGTGTGTTCTGATCACCACAGGTACTACTTCTCTAACCCTAGTGATCAGTTGTAACAAAAGACAAGGCTGATCTCATACACTGTGCATGATTATATACCGCATGAGAAAGTGTGTAGTATTGCATCATCATCATGCCTATTTAAATGAATGGATGAGTAGGGTATATACATGGTTATGTCAGATACACCACAGTGGAAACCGTGGGAGGCCGACTCCCTTATGACATCCATATACCCTAATAGGGTCTATAGAAGAAGTTGTCATGATAAAAATTACCTCTTTAGGAGGCTATCTAGGAGCAAGTCATTCAGCAGGGCACAAATGTTTTCAATGAATTATTTTAGTTTATAAGCAACATACTTTTCTAAAGAAGCTTCACTGTCATTAAAAAGCTGTATATAGAAAATTTGAAGGGAAATACATTGATTTACAGGTTAGCCATGTAAATGACACTTCAGAGACGTTTTCTCCCTTTTAGGGGAGATTTATTGCATCTCTATAGTAACAAAAGTCAGATGCATGCATTAATTATCATTAAATATATATATCAGACAGACAATCACAAGCTAAATTACTAACTTAACATCCAAAGGAAAAGTGTTTGACAAAGTATACTTCTTTCCGACAAAATACTCCTTTAGTTATCTTGTGCAGCGTTTAAGGTCAAGTTGAAGTATTTATTTGTGCACTACCACAAGGGAAATATACAATGCACACAAGTGGATGGAGTTTAGTAGAGTTGTAAATTAGGCAAATCTTAGTATAGATAAGAGTTCTCCAGTGACACTTTCAATTCCTGATATGTAAATGTTTGTTACTAATTTACTAGACACTAGTAGACATTCGTCTTACATTTAAGTTTAAATTGCTCTTCAACTTTTCAAGTAATAAGTTTATTTTACTTGTCAGTTAAATTTGCATTTTCTAGTAACTTTAGATTTATGTAAGGTTTAGGTATAAGGCTTACTGAAGTGTCACATAAAATGTAAGTTTGCAAGTTGGCCATGCGTGACGTGACCATTAACTAATTCATGTTGATCATTCAAGAGCTGATTGGCAAAACAAAAGGCTACAAATTATTGATCCAAGTGACAACATAATTTAAATGATAATATGTTGCATGGTGATCAATGCATCTCAATCTGGGCAGGAGAAACATTAGCTTATAAATTTGTAACCACACCACTAACAGCTAAATTGTACTTGGAGGATTTTCAGATAAGCAAATTAAATTTCTGAAAAAGCAAAATAAGAACATTGCTTAAAGAGGCTCTGTCACCAGATTTTGCAACCCCTATCTGCTATTGCAGCAGATAGGCGCTGCAATGTAGATTACAGTAACGTTTTTATTTTTAAAAAACGAGCATTTTTGGCCAAGTTATGACCATTTTTGTAGTTATGCAAATGAGGCTTGCAAAAGTCCAAGTGGGTGTGTTTAAAAGTAAAAGTCCAAGTGGGCGTGTATTATGTGCGTACATCGGGGCGTTTTTAATACTTTTACTAGCTGGCCGTTCTGATGAGAAGTATCATCCACTTCTCTTCAGAACGCCCAGCTTCTGGCAGTGCAGACACAGAGCGTGTTCTCGAGAGATCACGCTGTGTCGTCACTCACAGGTCCTGCATCGTGTCAGACGAGCGAGGACACCGGCACCAGAGGCTACAGTTGATTCTGCAGCAGCATCGGCGTTTGCAGGTAAGTAGCTACATCGACTTACCTGCTAACGCCGATGCTGCTGCAGAATCAACTGAAGCCTCTGGTGCCGGTGTCCTCGCTTGTCTGACACGATGCAGGACCTGTGAGTGACGACACATCATGATCTCTCGAGAACACGGCTGTGTCTGCACTGCCAGAAGCTGGGCGTTCTGAAGAGAAGTGGATGATACTTCTCATCAGAACGGCCAGCTAGTAAAAGTATTAAAAACGCCCCGATGTACGCACATAATACACGCCCACTTGGACTTTTACTTTTAAACACACCCACTTGGACTTTTGCAAGCCTCATTTGCATAACTACAAAAATGGTCATAACTTGGCCAAAAATGCTCGTTTTTTAAAAATAAAAACGTTACTGTAATCTACATTGCAGCGCCTATCTGCTGCAATAGCAGATAGGGGTTGCAAAATCTGGTGACAGAGCCTCTTTAAGGATAATGATAATTTGCTCTTCACATGGGCAGTACTACAAACTCTGGGTTAGCATTTGATGTAAGGTAGGATACTTTCTGATTTACCACAATAAAAATAAAAGTATTTACAGGAAACCGACTCTAGGAGATCACAAACTAGCCTGCAGCACCCTTATTGTCTTGTCTTTTTATTCTTCTTTAATAATGCCACCCCCATTTACAGTCGCACCACAGTGCCCCATTATCCATGCCAGCACTGTGCCTTTTCAAGTGCTTCCAGAGGGTTTCCATTATTAATAATACCACCAAAGTGCCCTCATTACCAATGCCACCCCAGTGACCCCATTTACAGTGCCTCCTGATTGTCACTGGAGTGCCCTCACAGCCCCACCAGCAGAACCTTACATGACTGCGAGGTGATGAGGCAAAGGTGTCTATAGCTCCTGTATGTGGGACTGTGGGCAGAGCACTGTCCTACATACTGGAGCTATAGACAGTGGGCAGAGCAGTAGTAAAAGGAGAGGGAAGAAGGACATCTGCAGCAGTTTTGCAGTGACCGTTGTTTATCACTCTACATGCAGTTATCAGATTTAAATCTGTCCATTGAGTTATTAATTCTTGCTTTTGACTATTTCATATTGCTAACATTTTTTATTAGTGAAATTAAATCAAAATACAAAGAGGGGCATTTAGTTTCCAGTAGAGTGTGATATAGCATTTTGCAGCTTAGAGCATTTATATATAAACAGCCTGGTGGAGGATTTGTGCAGCTCTTTAGTTAGGAGACCTAGTAAATTTGCCAAATGGTCTCTAGGGGTAAGGAAGGTGATTGCAGAAATGTTTGTGATGAGATTGGTTATCAGATATTGAAATAATGAAACTAGTATGCATTCTCTAAAAATACAAACCCTAGACAAATATTGTTGTGTAGGGGCATACACAATGCCCATCAGTACATGGCAAAAGCAATCATAAAAGACCTAATGACAGAATAAAAAAACAACTATCTTCTGTTTAAGCAACAGCAAATCTTATATCCCTGTAGCCTTGAAGACTTACAACTGGAATTGCTTTCAATTGTAAAGGGAACAGTTTAGTCAATGCTCAAATATAAAATGCTGCAAACTAGTGCTTTATTTAAAATAAAATAAAAATCCCCTAAAATAAAAAAACAAATAAATAAATACAATTTGTGAAGTGTTAAAAATAAGCTATAATTTCCTGAGGTTTTTTTTTTCATCTTCACAGAAGTACTTCAGTCCCCTGACTAAATAGTCATTTTGGGCACCTTGATGAATCAAGTAGAAGAAAGAATGAAAGCTTGGTAGCATTACTTAATTATTGTAGTCAGGAAGTATTAAGATAATCCAGATTTATTTGGTGACGCGTTTTGACACTGGACGGGTATCATCATCAGACACATTGGTACAAGGGCTTAAAAACACAAAAAAATACCAAAAAACACATATATGATGTCACGAGTGGGGGAAAAATAAGCCACTGAGTACTTGGGGGTGTTACATTTGACGCAGTCTCAAAAAACAAACATAAAATAGATTTGTCCTAAGTCTACCATAACTGTGTCACTGGTTACAGAAGGTAAAAAAGCAAAAGAACAAATATCTCACATAAAATCATATTGATTATGACTAATCTAATGGGCTAAGTATTGTGTGGGGGACAAATAAAAAAGTACTCTAGCTGGGGGTGCTGGACTGCGATCACAGATTTTCTTCTGTTTAAATCAACACTGCGCGGTGGTGTTCTGCAGACCTACCGGCCAGAAAGTAGCTAAAACTTTATCACTTTAATGCACTAAACTAGAGTTGTGCCTGTATGTCGCACAACCAGTAAAGGTGAGCACATTCCCTATATCTGTGTATGTCACGTCTAGTATTAATGCGATTTCTGCACCATGAGGCGCTGTTTTGTTTAATTTTTTACAGATTATAAACTGGCGAATGATGTCATTCTGCCTGCATATTTTATAGGAAAGGCTGTGTTAACGTCTATGATGAGTCACCAGTCCAGTCAAAGGAAACATTTCAGACTCCTACTTCTCCCTTTTGCCCATATGAGTATGCCATAGGTAAAAGTCATGGTGACCTCTATCACCATAATTACCACATTGATCATGCCAGCAGTTTTTATCCGTTAGCACAATCCAAATGAAAAATTAATTACATGTAACGTGACTGTCAAGACCAGACAGCCACAGTCAACATTTTAATCATCTGCTTTAAAGTTATGTTGATCTAAAAGAAGCTAGAGTTTTAAGGGTATATACACATACAGCGCAAACACTGCAGAATTTTCATGTGTATTTTCCCTGCAGAAATTCCGCACTGCTTTTCACAAGAGAAATTGACGTGCTCGAGAATCAGATAAATTTCCGCAGATGTTTTCTTAATTTTTTCCTGTAGTGTGTGAATGAGATTTGTTCAAATCTCATCCACTTTGCTGCTATTGTAATACGCTGCAGAATTTCCACATGAAAAATCTAGATGGATATTTTGCAGTGTTTGCGCTGTGTGTAGATGTACCCTTTAATGTAACAACAAAAAGGATCATAATGGATCATGACGGATTGTGGTCAACAGGTGATGGATTGAAAAAACTGATGAAAACTGATGTCAATCATGTAGGGGTGGATTCACATATATTAGAATTTCCATTATTTCAGTGATAGGAGCAGTCAGTTAGAAAAACATTTAACACCAACAGAGCAACAATATAGTGCTCGACCAATCAGCTTATTTTAAAAAGGTAAATCTTTATTTCATGATACAGCAAGATTAAAAATCTATGAGATCAGACAATGCGGACATAGAAACGGTGGATAAAGAAGGACAAACAATTTTCTCTGTATGCAAAGTTTTACGCGTATTCACACATAATATAATATAGCCAATTCATAAAGTATATACGTTAACGTGCAAGTGCCAAAATAAAAAATAATCCAGTTACAGAGCAGGAAAAAACTGCAAATACATTTAAGGCCTCGTTAACATCTGCGTTGGGGTCCTGTCCTGACGTTCCGTCTGAGCTTTACTTCAGAACGTGACCCTGAACAGACACAAACTGACACAAACGGAAACCAGAGGTTTCCATTTCCATCACCATTGATTTCAATGATGATGGATCCGGTGTCTCTGTTGTGCACCGGACCCGTTGTTTTGGCGGAAGCAATAGCATAGTCGGCTACGCTATTGCTTCGCTATTGCTTCCGGCAAAGCAACGAGTCCGGTGCACAACAGAGACAAACGGAAACCATGGGCACCGGATCCTTCACCATTGAAATCAATGGTGATGGAAACGGAAACCTCTGGTTTCCATTTGGGTCAGTTTGAGTCTGTTCAGGGTCCCGTTCTGACAGAAAGCTCAGACGGAACGTCAGAACAGGACCCCAACGCAGATGTGAATGAGGCCTAAGATATAAAGACACACAAACCTTTTAGGTAAAAGTATGTAAATAGAGCAGAATGATTAGTAAATAAAGTGCATAAAAAGAACATGAAGAGGCTAAAGCACCCACCACACCAACACGCATTTCGGCATATATTAGTATGGTAAGACATGCATGTTTTACTATAAATATACAACAGTTTGAAGGTGTAGCCTGGTGGACAGCTTTGCAATAGTTCTTTGAGTAAAAAAAACAAACATTTGATTGAATCTTGTGCTACAACATGTTTGTTTATATCATTTTAACATTAACCCCTTAGTGACCAGCCCATTTTAGGCCCTAATGACCATGCTATTTTATTCGTTTTTCTATAGTCGCATTCAAAGAGCTATAACTTTTTTATTTTTTAGTCTACATAGCTGTATGAGGACTTGTTTTTAGCGGGATTAGTTGTACTTTTTAATAGCACCATTTTTGGGTACATATAATTTTTTTATTAACTTTTATTAACTTTTTTTGGGGGGATTATAAAAAAAACTGAAATTCCGCCATTGTTCTATGCGTTTTTAAATTGACGCCGTTCACTATGTGACGTAAATAACATGTTACCTTTATTCTATGGGTCGGTACGATTACGGCGATACCACATATGTAGAGGTTTTTTATGTCTTACGACTTTTGCACAATTAAAAATCTTTTGAACTAAAATTCTTTGTTTTTGCATCGTTGCTTTCCAAGAGTCGTAAGTTTTTTATTTTTCCATCAATGTAGTGATTTTTTGGGCTTGTTTTCTGCGGGACGAGACATAGTTTTGATTGGTACTGTTTTGGGGTGCATGGGACTTATTGATTCATTTTTATTATGACTTTTTTGGGGGGCAATGGAAAAAAATTGCAATTTCGCCATTGTTCTTTGCGTTTTTTTTTTACGGTGTTCACCTTGCGGTTTAAATTACATATTAACTTTATTAATGGAGTCATTACGGTCGCGGCGATACCATATATGTGTACTTTTGTTTATTTTTTTAAACTTTTACTAAATAAAACCACTTTTTATGGAAAAAAATGTTTTTTTGTTTTTTTTTACTGTAACTTTTATTATTAATCTTTATTTCACGTTTATTATTTATTTCACTAGTCCCACTAGGGGACTTTACTGTGCGATCTTCAGATCGCTGCTATAATGCTTTGGTATACTTCGTATACCAGAGCATTATTGCCTGTCAGTGTAAATCTGACAGGCAATCTATTAGGACGTGCCTCCGGCGCGTCCTAACAGGCATATGTCCAGGGCAGACCTGGGGCCTTTTATCAAGCCCCCGGCTGCCATGACACCCCATCGGAGACCCGCGGTTGCATTCGCGGGCCGCCGATGGGTGACAGAGGGAGCGCATCTCCCTCTGTAAACAAAGTTAAATGCCGCGGTCGCTATTGACGGCGGCATTTAACGGGTTAAACGGCCGCGATCTAAGTAAACTTCGATCGCGGGCGTTGGAGCAGGAGCTCAGCTGTCATCAGACAGCTGAGCCCCGGCTCCAGCCTGCACGGGGGACCCGTGCAGGACTTAGACTAGGCTCACGTGAAAAGGCGTCAGCCTAGCCTAAGGCCCCTTAGTGACCAACGTAAAAAGGTGTATTGGTGGTCACTAAGGGGTTAAAGGTATAATTTGTTTGTGACAAAATCTAATTTACTTTATTCTTCTCTAATTATAAAACATACCAATTGAATAATAAAGCAAGAGATAAAGCTGAAATAAACAAAAGAAATGTGTGTAATTGCAAACATCTGACAAATTCTTATTTAGTATATTTGCATTTCAAAACATTTACAATATCAGAGGGCAAAGGCTTAATTTAAATAATAATAGTAGATATGTGGTCAAAAGGCACACAATTAATCCCTGGTATTTAAATCTGAATAATAACTTGTGCATTCAGATAACAGCGCATTCTAACAATAAAACAATTAAAGTCTTCTTAGATATCTTGAATACAAATACAAAAAAAATGAACTGAAAAGGCTGTTATTTTATGTTTCCACTTCCTCAAACTCTGTTTTAATCTCTCTGGGATTTTGCTTGACAATTTAAATATGGGTCATTTTTTGCCAATGGGGTATTATACATAATGTACCTGTCCACTTTAATTGTAATCTGAAAGATTAAAACTGCAGCAGCAAAGTATTAAAACTGTAAACCCTAAGGCATTAGTTAAATAGGAAATGAAGCCGTAGTAACAGTGAATACAGTCAGAACAAAGAAGTAAAATATTCACAGTAAAAGAAGGTGAAAGTCATGTTCTTGCAGAAAGGTTTCTTTATCAAAGTTTGAAATAAAAAAAAATGTTTACTATTTTTGTGTCAACTTTTTTTATTCTTTTCAAAGAGGTGTTTTCACCAGAAGAAGTAATGGCATATTGCCATCACTTACTGATCAGTCGGGGTCCAACTGCTGTGATCCCCACCTATCCTCGGAATTAAAGGCATGGTGTCGCCCCAAAAACATGTTTTTTTTTTAAAATTTAAACATTTAGTGTGTGGGTGATAAAACATTGTTCAAATTTTTTTTATTTTTTTCGCGAGTCAGGAAATATTATAAATTTTTTCAAATTTATAATACTACCCATTTTTGGTCACTAGATGGAGCTGTTTGGAGCTAGTTCCCAAAATTGCAGCATTGCAACATTGGGTTAAAAGCTATCGCTCTAGTGAGCGCTCAGCATCCCCCCCCTCCTTTATCCTGGCTAGTGCCGGGATAAACGAGGGGTTTGAAAGGTTTAACCTCCTACACTGTGTGTCGCCATTTTTTGAGGTAACCCACAGTGTAGTAGGTTTACATGCAGTAGTAAACACACACAAACACTAACATACATTGAAATCGCTTACCTGCTCCTGCCGCCGCGGCCCGTCCGCTCCCTTTGCTGCCGCTGTTCCATGTGCACTTGGAAGCCGCGACCGGAAGTAGTAATATTACTGTCCGGCCGCGACTTCCGGTCCACAGGAAAATGGCGCCGGACGGCGCCAATTTCGAATAGGACTGTGTGGGAGCGGCGCATGCGCAGTTCCCACACAGACGCCGTACACGGCAGTCAATGGGACGGGAGCCGTTCGCAGTCCCTATGGGACTGTGGCTGCCGTATTCCATGTCTGTGTGTGTCGTTAATCGACACACACAGAAATGGAACAAAAAATGGCAGCCCCCATAGGGAAGAAAAAGTGTGAAAAAAAGAAACAGTAAAACACAAACACACAAATGAAAATAAACGTTTATATTAAGGCACTAACATCTTTAACATATAAATAAAATATTTGTGATGACACTGTCCCTTTAATTAAGGGCCCTCAGTGCTAGTTAAGCATTGTGACTCCTAACTCTCTTTCCATGCACAGACACGTACACCCGCTGTACTGGAAACTGAAACACAGTCCCATTCACGTGGGTGGACAGGAGCACTACTGTTCAGGAAAAAAGCTGAAGGGATCTTAGTCCCTTTGTTGTTGGCACAGGGCAGGGAGGTTACAGCTGTAGAACTTCCACTATCATAATGTTATGGTATATCCTAGTAATTCGCCATAACACTACAAGATAAGGCCCTGTTCACATGTAGAATTTATTCATGAATTTTTAGGAAGATTTTGAACTGCCTGCATGTATATTTCAGCGTTTTTTTTAGCTTTTCACCCTCAGCCATTGAAGCTAATGCAAAGACCGTGGGCAAATAACACCTCAGAAATCAGTGCCACAGGTTTATTCTGCCTCCCATTGATTTCAATGGGAGGTGAGAGGCAGAAATTGCAGCAAGAAAGGAAATGCCACTTTTTCTTCCCGTGAGCGGCCAAAAGCCACCCAGGAAAAAAATTCCTTTGCCTCCCATCTAAATCAATGGGGGAGGGGGGGAGGGGGGGGAGGGGGCGGTTTCGTCCGTTTTTTTGGCACCGATTACGACACCGTTTCTGCGTGCCAAACTCTGTGTGAACTGACCCTAAAAATACCCCTTTAATTAATATGAAATATTTTTGGAAATGAAAATGTCAGTCTCAGTCAGCAAATCATTGACGAACAAATTTTCTATTGTGATTTTGCATTGCATCATATTAGACAATGGAGGCTAATGCAAATATTTGTATTTTATTCTCTATTGTCTTATATGGTAGAATTAGGGTATGTTCACACGAGGGCGTCCGTTACGGCTGAAATTACGGGGATGTTTCAGCCTGAAAACATCCCCGTAATTTCAGCCGTAACGGCATGTGCAGGCGCTTGAACGCCGCGTCAATTACGGGCGTAATTGGCGCTGCTATTCATTGGAGTCAATGAATAACGGCTCCAATTACGGCCAAAGAAGTGACAGGTCACTTCTTTGACGCGGGCGTCTATTTACGCGCCGGCATTTGACAGCGGCGCGTAAATTACGCCTCGTGTGAACAGACAAACGTCTGCCCATTGCTTTCAATGGGCAGATGTTTGTCAGCGCTATTGAGGCGCTATTTTCTGACGTAATTCGGGGCAAAAACGCCCGAATTACGTCCGTAAATAGGCCGTGTGAACATACCCTTATAGTTTTGTAATGTTAAATGTAGAAAATTCACTAGTCAATGATTTTCACAGATATGTTTATCTAAACCTAGGACTGATGTACAGCATTTAGATGATGTTCAAAATCATCAGGAAATGTGAATTACACTTTGGCCTTGAGTATTGTCATGAGCACTTTATTTCATATTCTTGAGAATTATTCATCATGAAGCAATGTTTGTGTCATGCATAATAGTTGTCTAAGTAAATATAAATAGCTTATCACTGTACTGGCAAGAGTCAATGTTAAATGTATTCAGATATGCCTATTGTAACACTGGGGTAATAAAATAGTGAACGTTTTAAAAAGATGTCAGATAGGTTTATGTTTTAGTAAGAGGTTAAATGTCCCTTCCCCTAGTCTTCCAGATATCGGACTAGTTAATACAATAATCAGAGACAGACACAAGTCTGTAGGCTGAAATAGTGAAAAAGTTTTATTATAATAACAATAATAATAATAATAATTATAATAATCTTTATATAGCGTCAACATATTCCACAGTACTTTACAATTTAAAGAGTTCATGTACAGACAATATTAGACATTACATAGTGACAAAACTAATATACAATTCCAACAAGAAAAGTGAGGACTCTGCTCTCAAGAGCTTACAATCTATGAGGAAATAGGGGGGACACAAGAGGTAAAAAGTGCCTATTAAGTAAAATGGTCCAGCTATATTTTATACATATGGGGTAGTACACATAAAACTTCATGAGCCGGTCACCAGCCAGTTTCTGTGTATGACAGACATGAAGTGCATTAGGGTGCAAGGGGGATACTACTGAATGTGGTGGTCAAGTACTCATGACTAATGTAAAAGGGGGGGCCAGGGAAAGGAGTTAAATTAGGGAATGGTATAAGCCAGTCTAAAAAGATGTGTTGTTACGGCATGTTTAAAACTGTGGATATTGGGAATTAATTTGATTGTCTGGGGTAGTGCATTCCAGAGGACTGGTGTAGCACGAAAAAATCTTGGAGACGGGAGTGGAAGGTTTGGATTATGGAGGATTTTAATCTAAGGTCATTTGCAGAACGTAGAGCATGGATAGTGTGGTAGACAGAGACGAGGGAGGAGATGTAAGGAGGTGCAGCACTGTGGAGAGATTTGTGGGTGAGAGTTATAAGTTTGAATTTAATTTTGAAGGGTATGGGCAACCAGTGCAGTGACTGGCACAGGGTAGAGGCATTTGTGTAGTGGTTGGTCAGAAAGATGAGCCTGGCTGCTGCATTAACGATAGATTGGAAAGGGGAGAGTTTAATGAGTGGAAGGCCGATTAGTAATGAGTTGCAGTAGTCAAAACGAGAGTGAATCAGAGCAATAATGAGAGTTTTGGCTGTTTTCACGGTAAGAAAAGGGTGGATTGTGGAGATGTTTTTGAGATGAAAGTGACAGGAGCATGTACATAAGTGATTGAATGTGCGAAGTAAAGGAAAGATCTGAGTCAAAAGTAACCCCAAGACAACGGGTGTGCTGCCTAGGAGATATGGTAGTGCCACACACTGAGATGGAGACGTCAGGTTTAGGTAGGTTAGTAGATGGTAAGTACACAATGAGCTCAGTTTTCGAAAAATTCACTTTCAGATAGAGAGAGGACATGATGTTAGAGACAGCGGATAGTCAATAATTGGTGTTTTGTATTAGAGCAGGGGTGATGTCATGGGAAGAGGCATATACTTGGATGTCATCAGCGTAGAGATGGTACTGGAAGCTATATCTGTTGATGGTTTGTCCAATAGGGGCTGTGTAGAGAGAGAAGAAGAGCAGACCTAGGACTGATCCCCAAGGAACCCCGATAGCAAGCGGAAGAGGAGAAAAAGTAGAGCCAGTAAATGACACACTGAACGAGCAGTCGGAGAGATAGGAAGAAAACCAAGAGAGAGCAGTGTCTTTAAGGCCAATATAGTGGAACATGTTAAGTAGGAGTTGGTGGTCTACAGTGTCAAAGGCTGCAGAGAGATCCAGAAGAATCAGTAGAGAGTATTTGCCGTTAGATTTAGCCACCAAGAGATCGTTTGAGACTTGAAGGAAGATTCTAGAGGACAGAGAGAGGTTAAATATTTTAGTCAGGTGACTAGTGACAGCTGGGGAGAGAGACTAGACGAGGTAGGAGGGAACAGCATCACTGGGGCAGGTAGTAGGACAAGAAGAAGAGAGAAGCATTTTTCTCCTGTTATTGGGTCAAATGCTGAAAGTAAAGATGAGGGAGTATGGGAGGTACGGAGATCGATGTTACTAGGGGAATGGGAGACAATATCATGGCGGATGTTGTCAATTTTAACTTTAAAATAGGTATGTGTAGATCAGCAGCACAGGATAAATTTTCAAGAGGGTGCGCGTCTCCTGGGTCACAGTCCGAGTGACCCCTCAATCAAGATAAAAAAGAAATGGAGACAGCACTACCAAATTTTCAAAGTGAAGATCCTTTTATTCCACGGTGCAACGTTTCAGCTCAATACGAGCCTTTCTCAAGCATAATAATGTGACATACAAAACGCATATATATGCAATACAGGGTCATCAAACCAATTACATACATATACTAAACTTGTGCAATAATGCTACAACAGGTATACAAAATTTTTTATATCAATAGGATCCCCTATGAATGTGCTAATACATGAATAGAAAAATAAATAAAAACATTACATATACATAGTATAAATCGTGCATTCACTGTAATAAGGCCAATCAATCAGATGGGCTACATGTGTATAATGACATGTGATAGTGTACAAGGACAGGTGTATAAAATGAAGTTAAAAACATCTTACCCTCACTGGATCGGCTGATAGCGTTGTGCACTTCCTTACTACATGGAAACTGAGTATTGCGTAATCCTAGCACCTGTGTGTATGAGTCATCGCATGATACGTCATTATACGCATGCGCATTGTCTACCAGAGGCGCTAGTCGCCATATTGAAAAAGGGCTATACACCCATAGATGTTTCTCATGAGTGACTTCGGATCCTGTCCGTCTCAACTATGAGTCATTAGACATATCGCAGATTCACATCTGCGCAATGCCCATAAAGGATCGTCGGACCCATTTTGAAAAAGGGCAACATCACTCCATATGTTGCCCATACATCCCGTCCACTATGAAGTCTAATTGATCAAATATAAAGCGATGTGAACTATGTATACTATCTCTGTAGACTGAGATTAAATGTCTCAGACCAATAATCCCTATATCTCAGCTATAATGATGAGGATTTTAGGAGCGCATATGCGTATATATAAAACTCATAATATACAGAGATTTACACATCGTCTTAGGGATACTGTGGACGGAAGACATGAATAACATATATGAGAACACTTTTCAAAAAAAATAAAATATAAGATGCATATAGTCAAGTATAAGGGTAGTGCAGATATACAGCCTCAACCGATCCTTGAGGCAAATCTTGAGAATAATATCTAGGATAAAAAGAAAAAGGAGAAAAATATATAAAATAGTTTATAGGACATTGATAATATATATCAGACCTAAATATTGTAAATAGCATACAGAATATAATTATAATATAGATATAGTCAAATTATTTCCTATTCTCCTAATGCACAGAGGAGGGGGAGGAACAAGGGGAAGATGATAAATGCACGGGCAGATGTTCAAATCAGAATGTACCACTGGATTATCTAGAGAAACTTGGAAAGATTTTGAAGTCTATATTAAGACCTCTAGGGGATAAGGTGTCTAATTTAAAAATCCATTCCAACTCCAATCTTTTCAGTTTGGAGATCCTATCTCCACCTCGTCTATGGCGCGGTACATGATCAACAATATATAACTTAAAGTCATTCTCACCATGGTTATTTTCCACAAAATGTTTGGGTAATGGTAGGTCAATTTTCTTGGTACGAATGGTGGACTTATGATTGTTTATACGCTTTCTACAATCAAGAGAGGTTTCACCTACATACAATAATTTGCAAGGACATTGAATAATATATATTACATGATCCGATTTACATGTGAGGTGATATTTAATTTTATAAGTAGAACCTTTAAAAGGATGGGTGAACACCTCGCTCCTAACCAAATTCCTACAATTATTGCAACCCAAACACGGGAAACAACCAAATTTTTGGGGGGCTAATAAAGACTGGTAATTCTTAGTCAAAGAGCCCACATCGGCATGTACTAAACGATCTCTTAAATTTTTGGTCCTACGATAAGCTATACGTGGTGGGACCTCAAATTCTGGAATTTTATCAAAAGAACTCCTAAGTATCCCCCATTCTTTTTTAATGATGTTGGCAATGTCATTGCTCTTATGAGAGTATGTAGACACCAGTGTTAATCTATGCGAGGGCGTTTGTTTGCGTTTTTGCAGAAGATCACATCTCGAAATCCCCTCCACTTTGGATTTTTTATTGTCCAATAGTTTTTTAGGGTACCCCCGATTCCTAAATTTCTGAGACATATCGCTCAACCTGATGTCAAGAGTGGAAGGATCCTGCACAATCCTTTTCACCCTCAACATCTGGCTGTAGGGAAGAGATGCGATCATAGGATGGGGGTGACAGCTTTCAAACCTCAATAAATTGTTACGATCTGTAGGTTTACTATACAAATCTGTGGTAAGTTTATGTTCCTGAATATACACTCTAGTGTCAAGAAAATTTAGAGATGTTGTTGAAGAATCCATAGTGAATTTAATGTCATCATCTATATTATTCAAAAAGCTAAAAAAACATTCCAACTCCACTTGAGTGCCTGTCCAGATGACGAAGACGTCGTCTATGTATCTCCACCACCTCAAAACCTTGGTGAAGTGGGGAGAGACATAGACGGCGCCTTCCTCTAAAGCTGTCATAAACATATTTGCGTATGTGGGAGCCACGTTAGATCCCATGGCCGTACCCCTCCTCTGTGCATAGAAGGAGTCACCAAATAAGAAGTAATTTTCTGTGAGGACAATTTCCAAAAGACACATAAGAAGGTTAATACATTCATGGGTATAATTAGATTGTTGTAACGCTTCAGATACAGTATGTAGGCCTCTCGTGTGGTTGATTGAGGTATAGAGGCTGCACACATCGAATGATACAAGTGTGCAGTCCCCCGTCAATTCAACCTCATTCAATTTAATCAAAAAGTCAGTGGTATCCTGAATATACGATTTGGCATTGGTGGCAAAATCACGTAACATTTTGTCTAAAAAAATGGCTATCGGTGAAAAAATGGAACCGCAGCCCGATATAATCGGTCTACCCGGAGGGTCAACCAATGCCTTGTGGATCTTTGGAAGACAGTACAGCACAGGGACCACCGGATGCCGCACCGTCATAAAATCCAACAGGTCACCATCAATGATACCCGCATTATGAGCCTCAACCAATATAGTATCAATGGTATTTTTGATTCTAAATTTAGGATCTCCAGGAAGTGGCTCATAAACATTAATATCCGACAGTTGTCTAGCTAATTCAGCCAAATAGCGCGATGTGTCCATGACCACCAAGGCACCACCCTTGTCCGCGGGCTTGATGGTCAGGGACACATCACGAGAAAGGCCATCAACCGCCACCATTTCATCTCTCGTCAAATTAGGAGGACCTACGAATCTACCATTGTCACTCTCTCTCAAAATGCGAATACGATTTTTCACAATATCAATAAATGTATCAATTGCAGGTTCATTAATAAAGGGTTGATGTACACTTTTTTTATGTAGCCCAATCTCTCTTAGTGTGACTTCAGTATGATGTACAGATCTAGTGTCAACATTTTTACCGGCAAACAATACCTTGAATTTTATTTTACGAAAAAAATCAAAAAGATCCAATTCCAATTGGAACCAATCCACACCAGAAGTAGGACTAAACGATAATCCCTTGTTCAGGGCTGAAATCTCCACATTAGACAAGTCACGTGATGATATATTTACCACAAGATTTTCTATGGATTTTTGTTGACTTTGTATTCCTTGTTGACAAATTGACGGTCCCTCTTTGCTCTGAAGGCTCGGGTCCTTGTGCCACCTTCTGTGCTTGTGTCCCCCTCTTCTCGGACGTCGATATCCAGATTGACACCTAAAAAACCAGTAGATGTTTCAATATCATCAGTATCGGACGTGTTGGAAAAGCGTTTTCTTCCTTTCATATAGTTGGTATTTGTATTACCCTTATTGATGGTAGGGTCTCGTTGCCAATTATAAATCTTCCCGGATTCATAATCCTCGATGTCTCGATGCCATTTCTGGCGTTTGGCGTTCTCACCATTTAGGCGAAATTTCTGCATTGATTCCACTATACGTAACTTAAAATTCTTCAAATCATCTTCAGACAGGAGAGTTTTGAGTGTATCATCCACAGCTTGCATCCGCATCCTGATCTCACATAGCTCTTTTTGGAGAAATTCAATATTCAGCAACATGATATCTCGCGAATATTTATTTGCGATCTGTATTGATCTTTGACAGAAATCCGCATTATTGGAAAACAGATTAGGTGCCAGGTGTGAACGCATACCACGGGGTATGCGATTAACTTTGCAATACTCGCCCAGGGTAATCAAATGCAATTCCACTGTAATGGCCTTTTTGGACTCATTCTCCCATTTCCTTTTAATGCTCTCCACAGCCGGTACACTGAGAAACGACACCTCTCCCGGTAATCCCCGTAAAATTCTACTCACATCCTCCTCAGAGTAGGAAAATAAAGTGGATTGAGGTTCCATGTAACCGTCAGGATCTTTGCAAATGGGTCTTAATATAGACTTCAAAATCTTTCCAAGTTTCTCTAGATAATCCAGTGGTACATTCTGATTTGAACATCTGCCCGTGCATTTATCATCTTCCCCTTGTTCCTCCCCCTCCTCTGTGCATTAGGAGAATAGGAAATAATTTGACTATATCTATATTATAATTATATTCTGTATGCTATTTACAATATTTAGGTCTGATATATATTATCAATGTCCTATAAACTATTTTATATATTTTTCTCCTTTTTCTTTTTATCCTAGATATTATTCTCAAGATTTGCCTCAAGGATCGGTTGAGGCTGTATATCTGCACTACCCTTATACTTGACTATATGCATCTTATATTTTATTTTTTTTGAAAAGTGTTCTCATATATGTTATTCATGTCTTCCGTCCACAGTATCCCTAAGACGATGTGTAAATCTCTGTATATTATGAGTTTTATATATACGCATATGCGCTCCTAAAATCCTCATCATTATAGCTGAGATATAGGGATTATTGGTCTGAGACATTTAATCTCAGTCTACAGAGATAGTATACATAGTTCACATCGCTTTATATTTGATCAATTAGACTTCATAGTGGACGGGATGTATGGGCAACATATGGAGTGATGTTGCCCTTTTTCAAAATGGGTCCGACGATCCTTTATGGGCATTGCGCAGATGTGAATCTGCGATATGTCTAATGACTCATAGTTGAGACGGACAGGATCCGAAGTCACTCATGAGAAACATCTATGGGTGTATAGCCCTTTTTCAATATGGCGACTAGCGCCTCTGGTAGACAATGCGCATGCGTATAATGACGTATCATGCGATGACTCATACACACAGGTGCTAGGATTACGCAATACTCAGTTTCCATGTAGTAAGGAAGTGCACAACGCTATCAGCCGATCCAGTGAGGGTAAGATGTTTTTAACTTCATTTTATACACCTGTCCTTGTACACTATCACATGTCATTATACACATGTAGCCCATCTGATTGATTGGCCTTATTACAGTGAATGCACGATTTATACTATGTATATGTAATGTTTTTATTTATTTTTCTATTCATGTATTAGCACATTCATAGGGGATCCTATTGATATAAAAAATTTTGTATACCTGTTGTAGCATTATTGCACAAGTTTAGTATATGTATGTAATTGGTTTGATGACCCTGTATTGCATATATATGCGTTTTGTATGTCACATTATTATGCTTGAGAAAGGCTCGTATTGAGCTGAAACGTTGCACCGTGGAATAAAAGGATCTTCACTTTGAAAATTTGGTAGTGCTGTCTCCATTTCTTTTTTATCTTAACTTTAAAATAAGTGTCCAGGTCTTCAGCACTGAGATCGGTGATTGGCATCTGCACTTTAGGACTAAGGAGGGAATAAAATGTAACAAAGAGTCGTTTTGGATTATAAGATAGTGTGGAGATGAGAGAGGTGAAATAGACTTGTTTGGCTCAGTGAAGGACAGAGTTGTAAGTTCTCAGCATAAAATTATAATGGAGGAAGTCTACTGACTTCTCCACAGACGTTTGGCATATCTCGAGCACCGCTGAAGGAAGTGGGATTGAGGCGTGTGCCAGGGTTGTGGACATCTTTGCCGGGTCATTCGGAGTGGAGTGGGAGCTGCTTCATCCAAATCATTTTTGGAGAGTTATTGTAATGTTTGGCGGACAGATTGGGACATGAGAGCGAAGAGATATCGGACAATATGGACTGTAGACTGTCTATGAGTTGCTGAGTGTTAATGGCATGTAAATTTCTGTATGTCTAATACGTAGGCATGTCCTAAGGAGGCAGAGAATTTTTGATAGTGAAGGATAGAAGGTTGTGATCAGAGAGCGGGAGATTAGAGTTTTTAAAGTCAGAAACTGAGCAGAGACGGAAGAAGACAAGGTCAAGTGAATGGCCATCTATCATGTGTAGGAGAATTAGTAAGTTGTTACAGACCTAGGGAAGAGGTTAAAGTGACTCTGTCACCAGTTTATAAGTGCCCTATCTCCTACCTAATCTGATAGGCGCTGTAATGTAGATAACAAAATTGTTTTGTTGTTTTTTATAAAAACACGTTTATTTTTTACCGAGTTATGATGATTTTTAGTTTTATGCTAATTTGTTCTAAATGCCCAACTGGGCGTTTTTTTACTTTTGTACAAGTTGGCATTGTAAAGAGAAGTGTATGACGCTGACCAATCAGCATCATACACTTCTCTTCATTCATGTCCAACTGTACTCGCGAGATCATGCTGTGCTGTCACTTACTCCCACAGTAACTTCACCCGAGAGTCGGGAGAATGACCAGACATCTATAGAAAAATTGCCAAGGCAATAGGAACCCGTTTTTTTTTCCCAACAACTTACTAACTAATAGAATAGGATAGTAGAATAAACTAACTACCTTTTTAAATTAGGGACAAACAACATGTAAAGTTACAACTGCAATGTGTACTGGCACATGCAATTTGCAGACATAAATATGTCTATAGAACATGAGAGATATAACCCAATGCAAAGTTGAGACTGAGTATAATAACTAGCTATAGTTAATTATATGAAGGATCAGCTCCAGTTAACATTGCGCTAAAAGAATAGTATAGCACCCCCGACATGTTTTGCCACAGATGCAGCGTCCTCAGGGGTTTTAGGGGCATATAGTCACTATTATTATTATTATTATTATTATAAATTCAAATATCTTTTGTATCTTTTTTTATCGAGAACAATTACAACAGGGAATTACAAATAAAAAACATAGTTCTTCCTCCTACAGTTTATGAATTACATTTTTTAAAGGGAAATACCAGCAAAAACTGTTGTTTCCCATTGGAATGATTGATTAAGAATAATTCATCCTTCTATTGACTACCTGATGGACAAACATTTGGGTCTACCATTTGTTAAGCAACTGCCCAAATATGTTTAAACAAAAACAAAAAAATTGTGGAGAAAAAAAATCTACAAACGTTGTCTAGAAAAAAATCTAAGACCCTAAAGTTGAGGCAATACACTCAATGTAAAGATGCAGAACCGCTGAATTTATAATTTAAAGAGTTGTCCTATGATTAAATGTTAAATTTTATTGTTTTTAATTGGAATAATGAAAAAACAAAGCTTCTAGATATTGCTGTTACGTTTGTGTCATTGTGCCCTTTGTGTTCTTTTCATTCCCTTGTCAGAATGTCCATACAAAAAAATACAAATGAACGAAGTCTATGAACTAGTAGCGCATACTTCTTATAGGCGAACCTTTAAGGTGCATTGATATTTTATAAAGGTTTACTATTTCTAAAAATCCCCTTGATATATAATGAGTCCCATGTATTAAAACGTATGGTGCAACAGTTGCATCCAATAAGATTCCATCTTTCATATCTATTTTATTTAATTTCATATAGGTTAGGGTGTATGAACTGAAGAAATGAATGCGTTCTTACCGGAATTTCCAAAATGGTAGCAGATCACGGTAAAAACACAATCGTTTTTCAGTGCGGTTTTCAGCTGCGAGGACAAAAAAGTGGCAAAACCACACCATGTAAATACAGCATTAGAAAATTACAGCAGTCATCTAATTAGTTATTATTGGCATTTGCTCATTCTTTTTTTTAAATCTAGTTCAAATATATTTAAACCATAACACCTGATCACTGTGTGTACATTGTTCAAAATATTAACCAGTTCAGGACCGGGCTATTTTGCGCCTTCAGGACCAGACATCGTTTAGCCATTTTTAGCACGTGTTCGTTAAATGGCTATAACTTTTTTATTTGTTGGGCTAACGACGTGATTTTTGCGACGTTTTTTTTCCGTAGACAATGCAGGT
The DNA here is from genome assembly GCF_050947455.1 of Rhinoderma darwinii. Classification (NCBI taxonomy): domain Eukaryota; kingdom Metazoa; phylum Chordata; class Amphibia; order Anura; family Rhinodermatidae; genus Rhinoderma; species Rhinoderma darwinii. The sequence goes on along the minus strand of NC_134688.1, from coordinate 388,356,370 downwards.
TTCATTTTTATCGTTTTTATACACACCTTTTTTGCTATCTTAGAATTTTTATTCATAAAGTTTGAAAATAATAGTAAAAAAATAAGCTTTTTTACGTTTCAGCTATTTTGTTTTGGTAATAACATAGTTTTCCCTAAAATAGACCTTTTATTTGTGATCGTCATTGTCTACCATAAATTTTAATATATTACATGTCTATATTAGGGTAATTGGGTCAGCGCTAGCGTTACAACAATGGGAACGTTTTTTTTTGGGGTGGGTATTTTATGTGTATTTATTATTTATTTATTTTTTTGCACTTTACGTTATTCTTTTTTTATTACTATGGTCTGTCCCCCAAAGGTCAAAAAAGACCTTTGGGGAACTGTATATTTTTTTTTTTTTTTTTTACACCATCTTTTTCCACTGTAACTGGTGCTGCACAGCAGCCCCAGTTACAGGGGAAATCAGCCCTCTCATAGTGACGATTGTCACTAATAGGGCTGTGCTGGGTCTAGTTAGACCCAGCAGCAATCTGTCAGTAACGGCACCCGGCGATTATGTGATCACATGATCACCGGGAGGAATAGAGACAGCGCCGCTGCTGCTGTCTCTATTCCTATACACAGCGATCATTGAGCGCTGTGTAAAAAGACATCGGAGAAGACAGAAGCAGCTAAAGCTGCTTCTATCTTCTCCTCAGGGTCCCCGGCAGTCACTGACAGCCGGAGACCCGACATCCAGCGGCCCGATCGCGCGGGCAGCAAGTTAAAACCTGAGCCGTAAAAAGTCTATGGCTCGGGTTTTAAGGACCCTGACCGCTGGCCATAAAAATACAGCCAGCGGTCGGGAACCAGTTAATTAATAGCATAAATACTATATATATATACATATATATATATATATATATATATATATATATATATATATATATATATATATATATATATATATAGTACAAGTGTGAGAAGGATGTTAAGAATAGATATATGTGCAAATATTGTTTTTTACACTATACTCACCCAAACAGTAAGGGTATGTGTACACGGCTTATTTTCAGACTTTTTTTTGCTAAGCGTGTGAACATACCCTTAGACTTACTCTCCATCAGTGCTATCAAATGACACATAAGAAACTTTAAGGGGTCGTCTTTTTGTGTTTTATTTATGTGCAATAATTTCAAAAGAATACTGAGATTTCCTAATACTACATATCACCACACAACATTTCTGATGACCCTTCTTGCTCATGTGTGAAGCCGTGAAGCAAGGAAAGGAATTTAATACAATATCCAAAGTCACATGATCAGCACAACTATGACCCTGTTCACTTCACGTTTTGGTCTTAAGTTTAGCATGTACGTCTGGAGGGCTTCATTGCTAAACAGTGGGCAAATGACTGTCATTTTGGCCTCAATCTGGCCAGTACTGTAAAACAAAAATCTTATGAAATAGCGTAGTAGACTGCGCTATTCCATCCCGCAGAGTCCAGTAAAAGACGTATGCATTACAGATTCTTTTTTTTTTTTCACAATGGGAGACTATGTGTAACGAATGCCACTGTATAGCATCTGTCACAGGCCTCCATTAAAAGTATGCCTCAGGAAGTTCCAGTGACGTCACTATCCATGTATGGACATTATCACGGGAGATTACCCAGGCAGAGAAAGCAGCAGAAGTAGAAACGCTTGTGTGGGCCTTTATACAAAGTTTACCCATGAAGCAGGATCAGGTAGTAGAGAAGGGGCTGTACAGTCAACATACCCCACTATATGCCTATACAGTGGAATGCGTTGCAACCTTTTTGTCTTAGATTTTAGTTGGGTGTCCTCCCAAAATATTTCTCAAACGGAAGGCTATAACATGATGTTAACAGGGCTTAATATATTCTGAAATATGATACTATGATACTATCTACTGCTACTAAATGTTAACAAAGCCTATAAGATAAAAATTGATGAGTGATATAAATCACACAAGTAGCTAATATGTGCATCCTTAAAGAACGTAAAAAAAAATTCCTTAAATCTATACATAACAGTTTCTAAAATTTAAATCTGTCCATAGGTATACCAGTTGTTATTATTATTATTATTACAAACGATCCAACCAATTTTATGATGGTTAAGATGATTTCTGATGTTAATCTGTTTTCCCTTAGTCTAGGAGTATTCTCAACCTAGTTGAGATGCATCTGTAATCAACAAGATCCAATTCTCTGGACCAGACACCTCATGTCCCTAAGATGTTTCCACATCTAATGGATTCATGAGTTTTGAATGACAGGGTGCACCTATTGTTCAACCACTTCGGGTTGTATTACCTTTCGGTTCTGGATCTCTCTCTGGAGTGGTCGCCAGTGTCCTAAGGCCCAAAGAACTGCATCTGCAGCTGCTGACATGAACATAAGCCCCTCCGCCGCCAATATTCTTTCCTGCGAAGCAGGTGGAAGGGAGAAATTCTCCTGGGAATTTATGAAAAAGCCCAAGAACATCCTTGTTCTTGATGGAACAATGCCTGACTTTCCCAATTGATTAACCAACAGCTTTGGAATTACTGGACAGTAGTTTGAAAGTGGTGCATTAAATGAATCGTCCACGTATGGAACCACAGGTATGCCCTGTGTTTCTACAGTCAGCTATAGCGATCACCACCTTAGAACAGGTGTGAGGAACCGAAGAGATCCTGAAGAAAACAGCTGTGAATTGAAGGGAGCTTTACACTGCCTCATATCTACACAGCTGTACTTCCATTTTTTCTGCCTTTCAGAAAATCTCTATATGAAGGCATGCATCCTTCAAGACTAGGGAGGCCATGACATCTCATTTCCATGGAAGTAATTGTCTCCTATATGACTTTTCTTTTTTCCGAAGACTAGGAGGTCAATACCTTTCTTTCTAGGAATTGTATAAAGGAGACATCCAGGATGACCTGATGTAAAGGAGCAGTACAGGAAATGCTTCCAGAGGAAGCATATTGAGTAGCCGGACTGCCTGATCTTCAACCATAGGAAGGGTTATACCTTGCCAGCTTCAGAAGAGAGTTGAAGGCGCCCCTTACAGGGAGGGATCCGGTGTCAGAGTTTAGTCTTTCTGGTGTCAGAAGTGGAATCAGAATCACCGCCTCCAGGGGGAAATGCGACTTAATGCAGAGCCCTAGACTGCTCGGTCATCCTGGTTGACTTCGTTAAGGGCTATGGAGCCTCTTAATTCTCTTCTAGGTCTGCCTCGGTATTGACTTCTGTGATGTCAGAGGAAGTTTCATGTTGAACTACATGAACTGACTGCAGTATTGATTATACCTTTTTGTAAGAGAAGCTCTCTAAACCTTTAGTCAGCTCGGACCCTAAGAGTCTATGACTCATACTTTAACTGACAGATGCTGTACTTGGAGGCATTAACTACAACTCATATTCTAAACTAGAGAGAATGTACTAGAGTGGTGGATAGGACCATCCTGTCTGACAACCCTACTTGTTGGGATAATAACAGCCAGGTAGTCAGGGGTCAAATTGATGATATCATCACATGTAACTCCGGCATTTATATTACATTGGATCTTTTCGATTTTTGATGAGCCCTGGAGACCTCCAGAGGTCAATGGAATTAGGCACGGATTCCCAGCCAGCTCTATCATGCTGGTACTTGCTGAGCAACTTCTGTGATCCAACAAGAGCAGGCACCTACAGCTTAGCCCACCATATTTAGCTTAGCTGTAAGATAGGTATTTGGCTGTCAGGAAATGATGTGAGCTGTAGTTCCACATCAGCTGGAGTGCAACAGGTTGCTGTGCAATTCCGTCGTCCGTAATGAATTGCGCTACTGGCCCTGCTCAGGAGCGTAGCCTATTCAAGCGCACATTTGAAGATTTGACCTGACACCGCAGGTACAATAGCCTGGACAGTTTTGGCGATAGCCATATAATCTTGGAGGAGGGCCTCACTGCTTAAGTGTAGCTCATTCAAACGAAACATGGAAGGTGTTCAAGATGTTTCCTCTTCTCCCATCATTGATTTATTCCAAAGCCTTACCCACTTAGAAGGCCCTAGGCCCCCTAGAGGTGGAGACAAGAGCTTCCCCCTGGTCAACATCCTGGTCCCTTGACTGGATGGACTTCCACAATTTCCCTTAGAATGAGAAATTGACTTGACGTGTTGCCCCTGGCTACATTGAGAACTTCCTGAAGAAGGAATGCCAATTCTTTCCTCTTGTATGGCTCTTTGAACCGTCCTTAAATCCCATGGTCTCCCATATAGGTGCTTGCCAGGCCTTAAGCTGCATAGCTTCTGCACTTTGACACTAGTGGGAATATTAGTCTGACATAGCCATGGACGTCACCGTGCAGTGAAGGTTTATCAGCAAGGATGCAATGGCGACAATCTTGGCACCTAAAAGTTGCTAGCTACAGGCAGGGAAATAACACAGTCCCTGCAGCTACTGTGCTCTCAATTGGAGGTTGTTTTATCCTTTAGAACTCACAGCTGGGGCTGCACACAGACCTTTGTTACACAGCTGACATGCTTCAATATGTCTGAGCACATTGCTCTTTCTCTAGCAGGCAACTGTTTCTATTGAGGAGCTTCCTCCAATCTCTGTTGCCAGAACCCGCTGAAGACATCTAAGAAATAGCTTAGTTATACCAAGCAATAGCAGCGCTCAATTAGGCAGTGCAGCAATATTTTCAGACTAAATGTATACATGAATGAAGGCAAAAGGATTCATACTAAACTTTCCCAAAGACTCTTATCTGAGAAACGCTGAACTCACCAGGCACTTCCGCCCTGGAGGGAGGAAAAAGTTTAAGGTGCATTTTTTGTAACAACAGCTAAACCCTAAATAGCAGGTTGCAGCAGCAGTCTTCAGACTGCATAAGGTTAAAACACAGCTAGTACATTTCCCAGGAATGTCAGAAGTTCAGAATAACAACATGAAAACAGTAACACAATGCAAACAAGCAGTGCAAACCCATCTTGTCCATGCCCAAAGGACAGAAAAAAAAAAACATGGTAGGAGGGCTAGACGTCCTTATGTAGGGAAGAGACTCTAGTTGATTAGTTTGATTAAATTAAATATTCCATCTATCCTACTAGCTCACAGGGGCAGAGATACCCCATTATTGTGTTGCTGCAGGACGTAAGGGAACAATCTTTTTTAACTCTATGGTATTACAAATAATCAGTTCCGACTAAAGTAAATCTGTTCCATTGGTCAAAACGTTATTGTTCATGCTGAAATATTCTTCTTGATCTTTAGCAATGAATGATTTAATTGTAGCGATTAATTATCCTCCAGAGAAAGTACATGTAGGTGCAATGCAAATGCACAAACATTTTTCATAATGCACAAGATTTTCCATGGAAAAACTATTTATAGCAAGGAAAATATATTTTTGGGAATGTCTCCTTCCCAACGAGTACTGAATCAGGTTTAAATATGTATATCTTTTGCCATCTTTAAAGAAACTGGAAAAACTGATACTCGTAGCTTTGTGATATTCATATCAGCAGGAAAGCCCAAGGAAGCCCTGAGGGAACGTTTTCGTGAACGTTTTTTTTTTTTTTCATAGCCCATCAGCAGATGCAGGGTTTTTACAATAGTTTTTACAACAGAATATCGGTTGCTATAAGCAGTACCTGGTATTCCATTGACAGGGTAATTGTTCAAGGACAAGGAACTTGAATTCATTGCAGTCTCTTGAGGAAAAGTAACATTGCCTCGTAGTCATAGGAGAGACAATAGTATATTTAATAGGTCACTAAAATGCCACCTTAGAAGTTTCTTTACAGACAACCAAATTGTCAATTAAATTTTAATATTAATATTTGTATTTAAAAGTCTGATGGTAACTTTTCTGATATCTAGATATTATATTTAGGCAGGTGTTCTCCTTGTAACAAGTCCACAGGAATATTTTGTTCCATCTCTTTAGTTGCGTTCTGTGCCTCTGCAATATGTAAATGCACACCACACTGACTTACAAGATGGTACATCTAATTACTTTAGAAATATTTTATGAAAGGTCTAGAATTTGCATGGAATCCTATTAATAATTAAGAGATGGCTCATATTGTAAGAATTGTATCTGTCACCTTATTACTAAAATGAAACAAGTTTTCTACTTTGTGTTTCATCTAGTAGAGAAACTATGATATTTTATGTCAAGCATCTTCCAGATTGTACATGATGCATAAAATGAGGTATGGCTGAAACACAAAAGCTATTCATTATTTAGACTATTATTGCGAGCTTTTACTACAAGTTTTATTTCAATGGATATCACTAATTTAATATAATTAGTTACAAGTTTTTTTATGTTAATATCATTGTTTAAAACCAATTTCATAGTAACCGTATTGGAGAGACACTATAATAACTGTCAGGAATCAGCGGGGCTGTCCTCAAAATGAATTAAGGTCATGTACATTGTAAAGTTAATATTAATTTAAACTGTAATATATAGTGTAAGAATAATTTGTTCTTATGAGCTACTGCATTACTTTTTACCTTTCTTAGAGCATTGCGTAGAAACACATGCACAATACATAGGACTCTTAAAGGGTAAAATATGCTGACTGATGATCCTTATGATGGTGTTATTATTTTTTTATTGAAGGTGAAGTAAAATGGAGACAATGAGAGCCAACTGTGAACTGTGATATATTTTTGAAGAAAAGTTTAATTAGAATTTAATGTGTAAGCAAACAGGATACATCATTACAATATATGGGCGCATGTTTAAATTAACATTTATGACGTACAGAATATACTAAAAATATTACTTGGATATTAAGTAAATTAAGAATAGATAAAATGTAATCACAGTTAATTAAATTACGTTGCTGGATATGACATTAACCCCTTAACGACCAAGGACGAAAATGAACGTCATGGTCGGCTGCTAGTTCCCGCACCATGACGTTCATTTTCGTCCGCATTTCAAACTGTCACTCTGTGTAAACACAGAGTGACAGACCCGCGCTGACAGTTGTCCCCGACAGCTGAGACATCAGTCTTGCCGGACAGCGGACCATCGCCGCTGATTTCGGCAGTTAACCCCTTAAGTGCGGCGTCGGATTGCCGTCGCCGCATTTAAGTGGTTTGAAGCACATCAGCAGCCCCACGAAGTGATCGTGGGGGCTAACGATGCTTGTCACGGCAATCGGAGGTCAGATAATGACCTCCGATTGCCATGTACGGAAGCCTCGGAGGAGCAGCCTCCGGCCGTTCCTCCTCTGCTTCCTGTCAGTGTGACTGTCATGTCACAATGACAGTTAGAGTACATCACACTACGTGTGTAGTGTAATGTACTCTAGCAGCGATCAAAGCTGCAAGTCTAAGTGTCCCCTAGTGGGACAAGTTAAAAAAGTAAAAAAAAGTAATAAAAATGTTTTAAAAAAAGTGTAAAAATAAAAGTTATAAGTTCTATAAACACTAAATGCTTTTTTTCCCCTATAATAAGACTTTTATTATAGAAAAAAAATGAACACGTTAAAAAAGTACACATATTTGGTACCCGAGAGAACCCGCTTAACGTTTTATGAGGTATTTGTCTTCTGTGGCACAATCTGGGCACAACATATTATGCAGTAAAATGGCGTATCAGTGGAAAATTGCAATTTTCACTTTGAACCATCCGCTGTGCATTAACCCCTTTGCGCACTATGACTTAATTGCCCGTCATGATGCGGCGGTTGATGTATGGAGCCGGCTCACGTGCTGAGCCCGCTCCATACACTGCGGGTGTCGGCTGTGTATTACAGCAGGCACCCTCGGTACTAACGGACAGGTACAGCGATCGCTCTGTTACAGAAGCCTGTAAGAATAACAATATACTGCAATACATTAGTATTGCAGTGTATTGTACCAGTGATCCAATGATCGCTGGTACAAGTCCCCTAAGGGGATTGATTAATAAAATGTGTAGAAGAATTATAGTTATTAGTAGTGAGAATTTTTTTTTTTAAAGTTAAAAAAACAAAACAACTTTTCGCATTTTTCTTCTAAAGTAATGTAAAAAAATGAACAAAATTGGTATCGCTACGTTCGTAAAAGTCCGAACTATTACAATATACCAATATTTAATTTGTACAGTGAACACCTTAAAAAAATGTAATAATTGAAACCGCCAAAATCGCTATTTTTTTTTTTGTCACCTTCGCTCTAAAAAAAAAATGTAATACAACTTTTGAATCACTTTTTATGTACCAAAAAATGGTACCAATAACAACTGCAGCTCCTCCCGCAAGAAATAAGCCCTCACACCACTCTATTGATGGAAAAATAAAAAAGTTATGGCTCTTGGAAAGCGGGGAGTGAAAATCTAAAATATGAAAGCAAAAAATGGATCAGTCCTGAAAGGGTTAATTCATTTCTAATGAAAAACGTATGATCACATGTGGGGTATTTCCGTACTCGGGAGAAATTGCTTTATAAAAAATGGTTGTTTTTTTCCTCCTTTATCCCTTGTGAAAATGAGAAAATGCTAAATTTTAGTGGAAAAAATGTTGATATTAATTTTCGCGCCCTATTTCCAATAAACTCTGCAAAAGACCCGTGGGGTGTAAATGCTCACTATACCCCTAGAAAAATTCCTTGAAGGTTTTTCCAAAATGGGGTCACTTTTGGTGGGTTTCCACTGTTTTGGTCCCTCCAGTGCATTGCAAATGCGACATGGCACCGAAAACCATTCCAGCAAAATCATAAATCCAAATGGTGCTCCTTCCCTTCTGAGCCCTGCTGTGGGACCAAACAGCAGTTTATTACCACATATGGGGTATTGTCGTAATCGGGAGACATTGTTTTACAAATGTTGGGGTGCATTTTCTTCGTTATTCCTTGTAAATAATAAAAATTTCTATGTTGTTTCAGAAAAAAAGTACATTTTAATTTTTACAGACTAATTCCAATATATTTAGCGAAAAACCTGTGTGGTCAAAATGCTAACTATACCCCTAGATAAATACCTTAAGGGGTCGTTTATGAGGAGTTTCTATCGTTCTGGCAGCTCAAAGCTTCTCCAAATGTACAGTGGGGCCTAAAACATTTTCAAGCAAAATATGAATCCTGAAAGCCTCCGGGTGTTCCCTTCCTTTGGGGCCCTGCCGTGTGTCCAAACAACGCATTAGGGCCACAATGTGGGTATTTTTGAGAACAGGAGAAAGAGGGTGATAGATTTTGGGGTGTGTTTCTTCATTTTCATGGTCGCTTTACAAAGAAATCGGTCTTCAAACAAATACTTTTATGAAAAAAGTGAAATTATTATTTTTTTCACCTGATATGCATTAAATTTAGCAAAGAACTGTGGGGTCAAAATAATTACTATACCCCTAAATAAATACCTTATGGGGTCTAGTTTTCTAAATGGGGTCGTTTATGGGGAGTTTCTATCGTTCTGGCAGCTCAAAGCCTCTCCAAATGTACAGTGGGGCCTAAAACATTTTCAAGCAAAATATGAGTCCTGAAAGCCTCCGGGTGCTCCCTTCCTTTTGGGTCCTGCCGTGTGTCCAGGCAGCGCATTAGGGCCACAATGTTGGTATTTTTGAAAACAGGAGAAACAGGGTGATAGATTTTGTGGTGTGTTTCTTCATTCTCATGGTCGCTTTACAAAGAAATTGGTCTTCAAACTGATACTTTTATGAAAAAAAGTGAATTTTTTTTTTTTCACCTGCTATGTATTAAATTTAGCAAAAAACTGTGGGGTCAAAATACTTACTATACCCTTAGGTAAATACCTTAAGGGGTCTAGTTTTCTAAATGGGGTCATTTGTGGGGGTTTCTATCACTCTGAGACCTATGAGCCTCTGAAAACCTGGCTTGGTGCAGGAAAACAAAATGTACTTCAAAATTTATAAAATTATTATTTAATTTGTAAGTCCTCTAAATTGCTGAAAATTTATTTTATTTTTTCAAAAGTGCTGCCAAAATGGAGTAAAGAGATAGAAATATATATTTAATTAAAAAAATTGTATAGTATGTGTGTACATATGTGACATATTGCAGTTAAAAATAGGGGAAAATGGTAATTTTTACAAAATTTCTTCCATTTTTCTATTTTTTAATTAATTTCCGCAAATCGTATCAGTCTGCTTTTACCACTAAAATAAAGTACAACATGTGACGAAAAAACAATGTCAGAATTACTTGGATATTTAAAACTTTCACAGAGTTATTCTCTGATAAAGTCAGACATACCAGATTTGACAAATCTGGCTTGGTCATTAAGGTACAAACATGCCCGGTCATTAAGGGGTTAATCAAGATTACATAAAATTAGTTGTACAATGCTTAACACGTTAGTGACTGCCAATGCGCCTTTTCAAGGCAGTCACTAATGGCTTTACTCTGATGCATACGCTGAAAACAGGGAGTTTTAACTGCTCCCGGCGCTGCAGATTTATTCTGATGCAGCGCCGGGAGCAGTTAAAACTCCCTGTTCTCAGCTACCTTAGGTAGTCTAGCAGATGCCTGTCCATTTCAAGCGAACAGTAACACCCTGCAATACAGAAGTATCACATTTTATTATAAAAGCGATAGGACGATTGCATAGTGAGGTCCCCTAGTGGGACTAGTAAAAAAGTTTAAAAAAAAGTTTAATAAAGTTATTAATAAATAAATGTGAAAAAAAATGAAAACCGCAGTTTTTCCCCATATAAAATGCTTTACTATGAAAAAAAGTTACACATATTTGCTATCGCCGCATCCGTAACAACCCCAACTATAAAGCTATTATGTTAGTTAACCTGCTCGGCGAACGCTGTAAAGAAATAAAATAAAAAGCAATGGCAGAATTTCTGTTTTCTGTTCACCCTGCCTTCAAAAAAATGTGATCAAATAGTTACATGCACTCCAAAAATACAGCTGCATCGGCAGAAAAATAAAAAAGTTATAGCTTTTACTGTGTAAAAGTAGTAAAACATAAGAAAACAATATACATTTGGTATTGTCGCAATCGTAATGACCCGCTGAATAAAGTTATATTATTTATACCACACGGTAAACGGTTTAAATTAATATGCAAAAAAAAAAAGACAAAATTGCTGGATTTTTTTAATATTCCCCCCCACAAAAAAGTTAATAAAACGTAATCAATAAATTCTATGAACTCCAAAATGCTATTAAACAACTTATCCCACAAAAAACAAGACCTTATAGCTATGTCGACGCAAAAATAAAAAAGTTATAGCTTTTTGGGTTAGGCCACACGGTGCAGTCAGGGTTTGTTTATGTTGCGCTTTTTTAAATTGCAGCAAGTCATTTTTCAATAGAAGTCAATGGTGAAATGTTTGTTATGGACAGACTGCTGCTGCTATTATATTACAATGTGTTTTTTTGTGCAGTTAACTGCATCTTCATAATGTCCGACTGCATGTATTGTAATGAACTACAGTGAAGGAAATAAGTATTTTATCCCTTGCTGATTTTGTAAGTTTGCCCACTGTCAAAGACATGAACAGTCTAGAATTTTTAGGCTGGGTTAATTTTACCAGTGAGAGATAGATTATATTAAAAAAAAACCTGAAAATCACATTGTCAAAATTATATATATTTATTTGCATTGTGCACAGAGAAATAAGTATTTTATCGCTTTGGCAAACAAGACTTAATACTTGGTGGCAAAACCCTTGTTGGCAAGCACAGCAGTCAGACTTTTTTGTAGTTGATGATGAGGTTTGCACACATGTTCCTGCCCCAATTTCCTAAAATCTATGATTATCTCCTTTGTTTTATCCACATGTAGGCCTCATGCACACGACCGTAGCCATGTGCACGGCCGTGATTTTCGGGTCGGCCGGCTGCAAACTGTCAGCCGCGAGCCGCCCGCAAATCGCGGGCCATGCACATTATTTTCAATGAGCCCGGACCGCAGAAGACGGCTGTAATAAGGCATGTCCGTTCTTTCTGCGGTGCGGGCTCCCGGGCCATGCATGGACCGTAAAAACTACGGTCGTGTGCATGGCCCCATAGAAATGAATGGGGCCGCAATTCTCTCGTGGATTTTCGGGGGAATTGCGGCCGCAAAAGCACGTTCGTGTGCATGGGGCCTAAGAGCCAAATTATTCTCCAAAAACCTTTTTTGCAATCGCTGAATCTCAGACTGGTTACAGTAGATTTTTTAATCTCTGTCAGAGGTCAGACCAATCAGCATATTTTAATAAAATAGTGCTATTATGACATGTCTGAAGTATAAAAGGAGAACAATGAAGTACAGTAGCAGATGTCTTTTTTGCAACTGGTTCAATAACCTGCCTCTTAAGGCAGTCAAGAACCAGATACTGACTCAGGATTGGTTATAAATGTTAGAAAATTGGTTAAAAATGTTAAGAAGTTTTGGTAGAATATTATCCATCCCAGCTGATATCTTAACACGCACGCACCTCTCAAAACTTTAAATACCATATCTTGAGTTATTTGAATTGGAAACCACAGTACCTACAGCCTCACACTCCACAGTATTACTTTGCACTCCAAGCATAAATAAAAATAATTTATTTGGTCAACTAACCCTACATTCCCTGATTAAAAAGAATTTGCATTATTTTTCCACCTTGTCACTTGCTTCAAACCTATCACGATCTGTGGGTATGTGGACTCACTAGGCCGCACCACCGTAGCGGGGAGGCAGTTGGCCAAACTACAGAGTACCCAATTAATACAAACTCCAGCACAGGGGTACGTGAATAGTCCAGACAGTCGCAGTGGCTAGGCACAGATGGAACTTCAGACGGCAAATGATGCAAAGTATGGCCGATGACACCAGACGTGGTGTAACATAGGAGACGTGGTAAATGGCACATCACGACTCCAACACTATAGACGTGACAGGAACAAGTAAAGCACGGGACACGGGATACAGGTAGCAGGGCACGGGAACACAGGAAACGACTAAGTGACCATTTGTAAGACTAACAGAGGAGTGAAAGGGTGGGGCCCTTTTTACAGTCCAGGGATCTGGGACTAATTAGTTCATTCTTAACATGTGCGCGTGCTGGCCCTTTAAGGCTGGGAATGGACTCGCACGCGCACCCTAGTGGTCACTGCAGGAATGGACGGCCGCATGTGCTGGCATCTACGGAGAGGAAGACGTCGGCAGGATAAAAGGGGTCTGTGGTCTGCGACCGTTGCAAAACCCTTCCACATACCATCAGGATTGCTACTCAGCATATCCTGCAGCCTTACCTCATATTCTTGCTTTTTATTTACAATAGATTTGGCCTACCACAGCAGATCAACATCCCTTGTAGCAAAGGCCACTGACCGAGCCCTTAAAGTACACCTAACCTCTTGGTTTATTCAAGGTTTATTATTTGGATACACCTTCACCTTCTTGACAGGAATACGCACATCAAGGCAAAACCATAAATAACTTAAAACAGCAAAATAGGGCATGACCACCACACATGGAGATAGGTGCCCGAGAGACCACATTCTAGACAGCAGGAATCAAGATATGCTTGGTTGATTTTGGATATTCCTACAGCTGTTAAGTGCCATCAGAGAAATAACTTACATGACAGTTTCCAATGGTGGACTCCTTGAGAGATGCATTTAGTACAGTTAAGGTCGAGGATTATTCAACTGATTCATAGGCAGTTACCAGGTCGGATTCCTATTAGGAGATGTATTTGAACTTTATATTGTTGGCATGGTGAGTTATTGTAAGTCACCATAAAGGGTTTAGATGCCTTTAATTGATGGCCTAACTGCAATATGATAAGTAGGAAGGCACACCTGGGAAAAGCCTGTTTATCAAACTGTAAATATGCAAGAGAGCGTCATATCTGAGGCTACTTGTAAAAATCGGATTTAGGTAGACAAATGTGTGTAGGAATACATCACATCTGTCATGTAGGCAGCTGGTATGGCAGCTGGCCAACAGGGCGCAGGTCAGAGTCTATAGTTCATACTGGATGGATCGTCGACTGGATGGAAGGAGTTCGTGGTCAGCAACCACGAACGTTACAGTAGCCCCACTCTTATGCCCCCTCCTCTTGGGACCAGAACGAGAGAGAAACCTCTTAATGAGGGTAGGAGCATTGAGATTCTCCTCTGGCTCCCAGGACCTCTCTTCTGGACCAAACCCCCTCCAATCCACCAATTAAAAAGTCTTTCCTCTCACTCTCTTGGTGTCCAAGATCTCCTTAACCTCGAAAATGCTGAAGGGCCACTGGAGGCAGGGCTTGGAGTCTTGGTAAAGTGGTTCTGAACCACTGGTTTCAGGAGAGAAACATGGAAAGAGTTGGGGATCTTGAGGGTAGGAGGCAGCCGAAGCTTGTAGGCGACAGGGTTGATCTGCTGCACGATCTCGAAGGGACCGAGGAAACTGGGAGTAAATTTTTTGATGGCACCCTCAGTCGAATATTGCTTTAGGACAGCCAGACCTTTGTGCCAGGAAGAAACTGAGGAGGTTCCCTTCTCCTTGTGTCCTCCTTCCGCTTCATGCGGTCGACCGCCAGCAGGATGGAGGATCGAGTCTGCTACCGGATCTGCAGAAAGTCCCTAAAAGCCGTGTCAGCAGCTGGCACCTCGGACGTAACAGGGACCGGGAGAGGAATACGTGCGTGCTGGCCATAGACAATAAGGAACAGTGTCTTCTGTGTGGACTGGCTGGCATGATTGTTGTAAGAGAACTCAGTCCACGGAAGCAACTGCACCCAGTCCTTATGCTGCTTGGAGATGAAGTGGTGTAGGTAGTTCTCCAAGATCTGATTTATCCTCTCTACCTGACCATTGGACTGAGGATGGTATGTCAAGGAAAAGTCAAACTTCATACCTAGGAGTCCGCAGAGGGCTCTCCAAAACTTTGAGGTGAACTGAACCCCCCCGATCAGACACAATATGCTGCGGCAAGCCATGCAGGCAGAAGATGTGTTGGATGAACAGCTTGGCCAGCAGAGGAGCAGAAGGAAGACCGGTCAGATGAATGAAGTGGGCCATCTTTGAAAATCGATCCACCACCACCCAGACAGTGCTGCATCCGTCAGAGAGAGAGAGAGGCAGGTTCGTAATAAAGTCCATAGCTATATGCTGCCAGGGGGCATTGGGCACAGGCAATGGCTGGAGCAGACCAACAGGTCTGGAGTGAGCAATCTTGATGGCTGCACATACTGAACGTGAAGAAACAAAGTCCATAATGTCCTTGGGCAGCGTGGGGCACCAGAAATGATGAGCAATCAGGTCCCGAGTCTTACGGGTCCCCGCGTGAACTGCCAGTCTAGAGGAGTGTCCCCAGCGGAGGATTCTTCCACGGTCAGCCAGGCGCCCAAAAGTCCTCCCTGGAGGAGGAATGTCCCCAACTTGCAGGGGATTGACAGAGACAATGTAAAACGGATCAATGATGTTCTGTGGAATTTCCATGGTGTCTTCTGTCTCGAAAGACCTGGACAAGGCATCGGCCCTCACATTCTTGTCGGCCGGGCGATAATGGAGCTAAAAAAAAGAAACCTGGTAAAGAACTGTACCACGGGGAAGGGATGCACCAGGAATCAGTTTGATAGGGCAGTCATACGCCCGGTGTGGAGGCAATGTCTCCACTTCCCTCTTGCTGAAGACATCCAAAAATGCAGCATAATGACCTGGCAATCTTGCCAAGGACCGAGGCAGCGAAGGCTGAGCCAAACTAATCTGCACCAGGCATCGGCTTTGACACTCAGGGCCCCACTGGAGAAGCTCTCCAGAATTCCAGTCCAGGACTGGGGCATGTAGTCGGAGCCAAGGCAGGCCCAGCAACACAGGCTTTGGATAGGACATAGAACGAGTTCGGAGTGAAGAGCTCCCACTTGAAATCTCAGCGGCTTGGTCACAGCTATAACTGGGTCTGGTAGAGGTAGTCCAATCACTGATGCAACCGTCAACGGCCTCTCCAGGGGGGTGGTGGGTAATTGAAGAAGATCCACCAGGTCTCTACGGATGAAATTAGCAGCGGATCCAGAGTCCAGATACACAAAGACCTGATTCGTTCTCTCGCCGGAAACTATGGTCACTGGTATGGAAAATTTAGACAGAAGTCCTTTCTTACCCAAGGTTGTCACTCCAGGCAACCCTAGGCTTTGGGATTTTTGGGGACACAGGTGCACAAGATGACCATCGAGGCCGCAATATAGACAGAGTCCCGAAGTGCGTCTGTGTTGTCTCTCCTGGGTGGATAGCTTACATTGGTCCATCATCACAGACTCCTTAGGAGGATCGACATTTGAGGACAGCAGGGGTTGCTGCAATGTAGGGACCAGACTAGGAAGGCCTCCCTTCCGACGAACCTCTTGGAGGCGTTCTCAGATCCGCATATCAATCCGGGCAGACAGAAGTATGAGGTCATATAGGGTAGATGGCAGGTCTCGAGCGGCAAGTTCGTCCTTAATTTTAGGAGACAATCCATGCCAGATTGCAGCCATCAGGGCCTCATTGTTCCATAATAGTTCTCCCGCCAGGGTGCGGAAGTGGATGCCGTACTCGCTCACGGAGGTGTCTCCTTGGTGTAGGTTAATCAAGGAAGCCGCTGCAGATGGGACCCGTCCAGGCTCCTCAAACACCATGCAAAGAGTTTGGAGGAAGCCCTAGAAGTTACGGATCTCCGGTCCTTGTCACTCCCAGATAGGGTTCGCCCATGCAAGAGCCTTGCCAGTCAGGAGAGAGATGATGAAAGCAACCCTGGCGCCATCAGACAAAAATGTCCTAGTATATAGGCTGAAGTGGATCTGCTACTGGTTCAAAAATCCACGACAGGTACCTGTGTCTCCTTCATAGCGGACCGGAAGTGGCAAAAAAAACACGCTGGTCAACACTGCCAGGAGGTGTAGTCTGAGGATCAACACTGCCAGGAGGTGTAGTAGGGGAAACGACAGCTCGTGCCTCCTGCCGACGTCCGAGAATGTTCAAGGCCTGGAGGAGTTGGTCCTGTCGAGACCGGAGGTCTAGCATATCCGCCCGCATATGCAGGGATTAGCAAGTATTGATTTAGCCAGGGGTCCCATAACTCTCATCTTTGCCCTGGGGTCCTTCAATGGACCCTGGGCTGTCTGGCTATACAAAATATGGGCTTTGATCGCGTCAGTTATTTTCTGTGACACGATCAAAGTGCAGTCCCCTCTCCTTGAACGGTGCAATCAGCTTTCATCGCGGCATCCAGAGGGTTAACAGCGGAGAGAGGATGTTTCTCTTCACTCCGCTGTCAGAGTGGGGCCGTGGCTGTGTATTACAGCCGTTACCCCGCTCTCGATCGCGCGCACAGACGGCTGTCACACAGGACGAGAATGCTCGTCCTAATGCGCCAAGTACCCACCGCTCAGGACGAGCATTCTCGTCCTGTGTCGGCAACCAGTTAAGTGTCTCCCAGTTCCCAGTGCTCCCGTTCCTGCTACATGTATCCTGCGTCCCGCTCTATCCTGGATCAAGTGTCGTTTAGAGTTGGAGTCGTGTCGTGCTGTATGCTACACCTTCGTGGTTACACCACGCCTGGTGTTCGCCTGCTGCCAAGGTCCCATCCGAGCCTGTCTTCGCTACTGTCAGGCGTACACCTATCCGAACAAAGTCTATTGACTTTGACTTGTACCCTGTTGGCCAGCTGATATACTGCCAAGGCGGTACGGCCCAGTGGGTCCACGCACCCAATGTGACAGTACGCTCAGGCCATTGACCCCGCTGGTCATTCCAAGACCATGACGACGTCACAAGTGATGCGGACAGATATCCTAGACCTCCAGTCTCGACAGGACCAACTCCTCCAGGCATTGAACATTATTGCACCATGGCTGGATGTGCAAGCTGCCATTCCTCCTACTACACCTCCTGGCAGTACAGACCCTCTGACTACACCTCAGGGCAGTGCTGATCCCTGATTTTCTCTGCCGCTATCTCATCGCTATGATGGAGAGGCGAAGACCTGCAGGGGATTTTTGAACCAGTGCAAGATCCACTTCAGTCTGTATGCAAGAGCATTTTCTACTGATGGGTCGCTTTCATCGTCTCTCTCCTCACTGGCAGCGCCCTAGCATGGGCGAACCACGGACAGACAAGGACCGGAGACCCGTGACTTCCAGGTGTTCTTACGGACATTTTGCACTGTGTTTAAGGAGCCTGGACGAGTCTCGTCGGCAGCTGCCTCCTTGCTGAACCTTCGCCAGGGAGATACTTCCGTGGGCGATTACGCCATCCATTTCCGCACCCTGGCGGGAGAATTGTTGTGGAACAATGAGGCCTTGGTGGCTACATTCTAGCAGGGACTGTCTCCTGAGATTAAGGATGAGTTTGCCGCCCGAGATCTGCCATCTACCCTGGATGACCTCATCCTTTTGGCCACCCAGATTCACATAAGGACCCGAGAACGGTTCCAAGAGACCCGTTGGGAGGACTTCCTAGCCTGTCTCCTACTTTGCAGCAACCCCTGCTGTCCTCATCAGCTGTTCCTCCAAAGGAGTATTTGAGGATGGACCATTTCAAGCTGTCTACCCAGTAGAGACAACGCAGATGCACTTCGGGACTCTGTATGTATTGTGGCCTCAAAGGCCATCTTGTGCGTCTGTGCCCCCAAAAGCTCCAGAACCTAGGATTGGTTGGAGAGACAACCCTGGATGAAGAAGGACTTTCTTCTAAATTGTCCATTCCCGTGACCATAGTGTCCGGCGAAAATACGCACTGGGTCTCTACTTATCTGGACTCTGGATCCGCAGCTAACTTTATTCAGAGAGACCTGGTGGTTCTTCTCTAGTTGCCCACAACCTCTCTGGAAAGGCCTTTGATTGTTGCCTTGGTGAATGGACTACCTCTGCCAGACCCAGTTATAGATGTGACCAATCCACTGAAGCTCCAAGTGGGAGACCTTTATTCCGTGCTCATCTCACTTTTTGTCCTCTCTAAGGCCGTCAACCCTGTGCTGCTGGGCCTGCCCTGGCTCCGACTACATGCCCCAGTCCAGGACTGGAATTCTGGAGAAGTTCTCAAGTGGGGTTCCGAGTGTCTCAACCGCTGCCTGGTCCAGATTCATGCGGCTCAGCCTCCTCTGACTCAGTCCTTGGCAGAATTGCCTTGTCATTGTTTTACGTTCTCGGATGTCTTCAGCAAGAAAGAGGAGGAGACACTGCCCTCACACTGGGCGTATGACTGTCGTATCGAGCTGATTCCTGGTACATCCCTTCCCCGTGGTAGGGTACATCCTCTCTCCCTGCCAGAGACTCAGTCCATGCCCACCTATATTAAGGAGAATCTGGAGAGGGGCTTCATACGGAAGTCCTCCTCTCCGGTAGGAGCCGGGTTCTTCTTCATCAAGAAAAAGGATGGTTCTTTGCGACCCTGCATCGACTAGCAGGGTTTCATCCAGATCACGATAAAAAATAGATATCCGTTGCCATTGATTTCATAACTGTTTGATCGCATACGAAGAGCCAAGATTTTTTCTAAGCTAGACCTGCGGGGGACTTATAACCTAGTCCGAGATCGCCAGGGTTACGAATGGAATGGGTGACGAATGGAAGACGGCATTTAACACCTGTGACGGACGCTATGAGTACCTAGTAATGCCCTTCGGCCTGTGTAATGCTCCCGCAATCTTCCATGAGTTCGTTAATGACATCTTCCATGACCTCCTCTATGTTTGTGCTGTGGTCTATCTTTATGACATCTTGACTTTTTCTCCAGATCTGATGACTCATCAGAGACATGTCCGTCAAGTTTTGAGGGAGAATTGCCTCCTATGCCAAGTTGGAGAAGTGCATGTTTGACAGAAATGCTCTACTCTTCCTGGGCTACATCATCTCGGAACAAGGATCAAGATGGATCCTGAGAAGGTAAAAGCCGTCCTGGAATGGCCACGCCCTCAAGGCTTGAGGTCTATACAGCATTTCCTGGGATTCGCCAATTTCTACAGACAGTTCATTAGAAACTTCTCCTCACTGACATCTTCTATCTCTACCCTCACCAAAAAAGGCATGAACGCCAAGGTGTGAACTCAAGAAGCGGAATCCACATTTAATAGCCTGAAGAGTGCCTTCACGTCAGCCTCTATCCTCCATCATCCAGATGTATCTCGACAGTTTTCGTTGGAGGTGGACGCCTCCTCTGTTGATGCCGGTGCACTCCTGTTCCATAGAGGTTCCAAGGGCAAGGCAGGGTTATATGCGGCTATTACTCTAATATCTTCTCTTCCGCAAAATGCAACTACTCGATTGGGGATCGGGAGTTACTTGCCATCAAATTGGCCCTGGAGGAGTGGAGACATCTACTAGTGGGTGCAGTTCATCCCATCCTGATATTCACTGACCACAAGATGTAAAAGGGGGTGGAGTAATAGCGGGGTTCACTGGCTAGTGTCACCCACTATTACTACCGCCTTTATATCAGGGTCACTAGGGTTATGCCTAGTTCCCCTACCTTTTTTCTTAAACTAACGTCAATCTAATTGCTTTTGCTGCTACTCAAGGGAATAGGACCGTATAGTAAATAAGGATAATATTTATTTACTCAGGGTCCTCAGGGCAAGGGTTAACAGGGGTTACTCAGGGACATCAGGGCAAGGGTTAACAGGGACTTAGTGGTTCCAAGGGTCACTCAGTGAACTCAGGGCAGCAAGGGTTAACTCAGGGACATCAAGGGTTAACTCAGGGCAGCAAGGGTTAACACAGACAGGGAGAGAGAGTTAGTGTAGCCGTGGCTACACTATAATACTTAGAGTGTAGGCTGGAGACAGGAGCCAGAGCAGGAGACAGGAGCATGTCGTTGGTGGAGAGAGGCAGGGCAGGAGAGGTGAGTTGGTCCGTAGTGGAGCTCTCGTTGGTGGTGGTGGTGGTGGTGTGGTGATGGCAGGACCCAGCTGCTGAGCGTACCGACGCAGGGCTATTTAACCCTGCCGGTAAACTCGCAGCAGGGGGCGAGTGGCGCTCGCCCCCGACTAACATGGGTCGGCACCGGCCGATACATGAGCGCCCGAGCGTTATCCCGCGAGATCGGGAAGTTTGAAATGGAGACAGGAGATCAAACAGTATCTCCTGTCTCCATGGCTTCCAAACAAAGCAGGGCAACACTAATTGTCCCACTTTGTTTATGATTCATGACCAGGGCTGTGTGTCTACAGCCCTGGCTCATGAAACATAATATATATATATATATATATATATATATATATATATATACATACATACATACACACAAAAATAGGGGACACTTCCCTTAACAATAAGAATCTCACCTATCTCCAGACGGCCCAACGGCTGAACCCTCGTCAGGCCAAGTGGTGGCTCTTCTTTGCTCGGTTCCAGTCTGAGCTCCACTACCGTCCAGCCGACAAGAATGTGAGGGCTGATACCTTATCCAGGTCATTCGCGACAGAGGACACCATGGAGTCTCCACAAAATATTATTGATTCGTCTTGCATTGTTTCTGTCAACCTCCTGCAAGTTAGAAACATCCCTCCGGGGAGGACTTTTGTATGCCTGGCAGACAGAGGGAGAATCCTCTGCTGGGGACACAGTTCCAGACTGGCAGGTCACGCGGGTACCCATAAGACCCGAGACCTTATTGTCCATCATTTCTTGTGGCCCACGCTGCCCAAGGACATCATGGACTTTGTTTCATCCTGCTCGGTGTGCGAAGCTAACAAGGTTGTTCACTCCAAACCTGCTGGCCTGATCCAGCCGCTACCTGTGCCCGATGCTCCCTGGCAGCAAAGAGCAATGGACTTTGTTATGGATCTGCCTCCCTCTGTGGGATGCAGTATGGACTGGGTGGTGGTGGACCAATTTTCGAAGACGGCTCACTTCATTCCGCTGACCGGTCTATCTTCTGCTTCTCGACTGGCAAACTTCTTCATCCAACACATCTTCCGCCTGCACGGCTTACCTCGGCATATCATGTCTGATCAGATTTGAGCAGCTGATTCTGCTTTTAAGGACTTCCTGCAGATCTGGCAGAATACCCGATCCTCCATTCTGCTGGCGGTCGACCACATGAAACGTAAGGCAGACACAAGGAGAAGAGAACCACCCCAGTTTCTTCCAGGTACCAAGGTCTGGCTGTCCTCCAGAAATATCCGGCTCAGGGTGCCATCATACATGTTTGCTTACAGGTTCCTCGCATCCTTTGTGATCTTGCAACAGATCAACCCTGTCCTCTACAAGCTTCGGCTGCCTCCTACCTTCAAGATCCCCAACTCCTTTCATGTGTCCCTTCTGAAGCCTGTGGTACTGAACCGCTTCTCCAAGATACCTAGTCCTGTAGTTGCTCCCAGCGGTTCATCAGATACATTTGAGGTTAAGGAAATCCTGGACACCAAGAGAGTGGTGTATTTGGTGGATTGGAGGGTGTTTGTTCCCGAAGAGAGATCCTGGGAGAAAGAAGAGAACCTCAATGCCCCTAACTCCTGAAAAAGTTTCTCTCTCGCTCTGGTCCCAAGAGGAGGGGGCATAAGTGGGGGGAAACTGTAATACCCCATGGCTGTGGGCCATCAGGTTGTCTCACCTCCTGACAGCTGCAGCCATGGATCAGTGAGCGCTGGCCCGCATCTCCTCCTCAGGCACGAGCCCGCTCTTAAAGGGCCCGCACCTGAATCAGATACCCAAATTAGCCCATAGCACCCTGGACTATAAGTAGGGCACTGCCTCTTCCTGCATTGCCTGAGCGTTGTTGTCGTTTACCTATGTTCGTGTCTGCAAATGGTCTCTTAAGTGTCTCCCAGTTCCCAGTGTTCCCGTTCCTGCTACCTGTATCCTGTGCTATTCTGGATCAAGTGTTGTTTAGAGTTGGAGTCGTGTCGTGCTGTGTGCTACGCCTTCGTGGTTACACCCCGCCTGGTGTCCGCTTGCTGCCTAGGTCCCATCCGAGCCTGTCTTTGCTACTGTCAGAGGTTACCACAGGTACACCTTTCTGAACTATTGACTTTGACTTGTGCCCTGTTGGCCAGCTGCTATACCGGCAAGGCGGTACAGCCCAGTGGGTCCACGCACCCAAAGTGACAGCGCCACCCCCAGTGTCAGTTACATTGTCCTATTGCTACTATGGTGTAACATGAAATTTAGCAAAAGATAGCGCCTGGGCCTTACATCCTGGTGCCAAAGTAAATAATACTAAGCCAGTAAGCCAACCATTATTTGCCTTACCAAGAAATGGTCATAACACTACAGTGCAATAATATAAGCACAACATAACATATCTTAAAGCGATATCACCTCCTGGGGAAAACTGTAGACAGGGAGATGCACTGCTGACATGATGAAAATTTACGGCGCAACAAGCGCTCGTCCTTTAATATAAGCAATCATTGCTCCGTGTGAAAGAAGCAAATGAGCACCGATCAACAAGCTGGCTTGTTGATTGGTGCTCGTTTACAGGGCCCACGTCAGGCCGTGTAATAGGACCCTTAGACTAATGTTGGCAACTCCACACATCTAGGTACAGTTTCCTTCTGTAACAATCAGGCCATGAATGGAAGATGATAATCTCGTTATAAGTGAAATCAAGGTCTGGAAACATTTTCTCATTAAAGTCTCCATCTGTTAGAGTACTCTGTCAGCAAGTTTTCATACTTTAGCTAGAAAAAAATAAATTATTAGCTTTCTTTCTGTATATTATGAAAGTGTTTTCCCATCTTGGACATTTTTGGCATATCCACAGGATATGCCATAAATGTCCGATAGATGTAAGCGCCACCACTGGTACTAGCACCTCTCTCTATAACAGGGCCCTCTTACCCCCGTCCTACGTTATCCGTCTCCCGCTGATCCCAGACCACTGTATTATGAGGTGGTCAGGGATACAGAAACTTCTTGCAAATTATAAAATAGTCATTTTTCTATGCAAACTATTTAGTGGATTCTGCTTCTAAATAGCAGCACAGACTGAACGCATCATGCTCTGTCTTCTAGGTTTACTTTTTCAGTACGGGTACCATCACTGTAGAATAGAATGTAATCCTACACTGCTTGCTCCCTTACTGGGTATAATACAAAGAACGACAATCTAGGGGAGAAACTTTTTGTAAGAAATAGTGAAGTAATTGCCCAAGGCAACCCATCAGATTTTTGCTTTCATTTTACAAAGGACATCTGCAAGATGTAAGGTGGAATCTAATTGGTTCACTTATTCTTTGCACTAGTTTTGATAGAGTTCCCCCAATGTCTTCTACGGCAGATCTATAAACGGCCTCCAGCAGGGACAGTAGCTGGTCCATGCTGCTATTTAGAAGCAGGCTCCACTAAAGAAGTTACAGTATATGGTAAAACTAATCTTTTGCAAAATATTTTGCATTTTAACAGTTTTCCTATATAATTGGAAGTACATTTTAAACAGAAGCTACATATGTTATATTCACTTTGTAAAATTCTGGTAGAGCAAGAAGTAAGTGACTTCCATCAGACGTTCTTCATTTCCTAAAACATATTTTCCTAAATATACATTTACAAAAAAAAAACTGTAACATAAAAAAAAAAATGAAAATAATGCCAATTTATTCTAGAATATCAAATGCAATATAATAAATAGTGGCATATGAGGAAAAAGCTGGTATCAACAAAGTACAGCAAAGTTTTTTAAAATAAGATTTTGGTCTGGGCAAACGGCCAAAATGTAGACTAACAAATAATGTTAGGAAACTACAGACAGACATGGAAATCAAATATATTCTATAAAGTGAATATTCAATCATAAGTAACTATATTTGTTCCAAATTTGCAAGTCAAAATAAAAATAACTCATTAACCAAAGAGTGTTAGATGCAATTAACTATGCAGACATATTTCTATGTGTACTTCATAATATATACAAATTGTCACTAATGTAAATGTTGTTCCATTTATTTTCCCTACAAAAGTGTGTATGTTTACGTGTATTAGCTGCAGACTGGCTTAAAATGTGAGCCACAAATCTAATCTAAAGCACCATTCCTTCTCCAATATAAAATGCAACAAATTTAACAAATGGCATGCAGCATTAGTTAATTTTGTTGCAAAACAATCTTCAAAAAATAAGCGTTCAAGTGATTCAACACCTAACAACCCGGCAATTAATGTGGTTTCCAAAGCTGTGTTACCCTGAATGCAAGCAATGACAGTAAACATATTAGGGCTTATGAACACAGCAGAACTGGGTGCACAGAGCATGCATGGCAGTGCACTGAGGCCATACTGCTCTCTAGTACGTAGCTGTCAATACAGAGATGTATAAATGGAGTCTGTCATCATTTTCTATCACATTCACACAGAATGGTATAGTAAAGCCTCATACACTTGAAAGAGCACCTTATTATGTCTCCATGCAACTCGGAGATTGTACTGGGTCGCCAATGTGCTCTTAGTGAAGATCCACAAAAGTGTTTTAATGTATTGATGAAAATTGCAGAACTTCACACTTTCATTCATATTACCAGTACAATTCAGAATCCCATTTTATATACCAATGTACAGTAAGAAGAAAATATAGGATACCATTTTTTTTAAGGTAAATTTTATTAAGAACATATTAAAATTGGTACATGTACAGGGAATATATCAGCTGCATAAAAGTAGCAGTATACTAATATGTACCCATGTGTAAACAGCTATAATTATACAAACATAGAACAAAAAAGAAACTATAACAAACAGCTTTCCATTATTTGACAGAGAAAGAAATATCAGTCAAATACAATGAGGGGAAAAAAATCCAGTGGAGGAATGGGTGGATCAGTAAAAGACATTAGTAGCTGATGTCTCAAATATTCCTAACAGGAATATAAAAAGGGAAGGGGAAGCTAAGGTCATTAGCTAGTATGAGGGTAAAGGCCCTTTTACACCAGCCGATAAGCGACCGGTGAAGCGAGCGCCGATCAACGAGACATCATTGATCGCGCTCGTTTGCTCCTGTCACACAGAGCTATGGATGGGATGAGCGCACAGCCGACAATGATAATCTTTTACTTTTTTAAAACGATACGACCAGCAGATGATCGAGCGTTTGCTCGTTCATCTGCTCATCACTG
Organism: Rhinoderma darwinii; assembly: GCF_050947455.1. Taxonomy (NCBI): domain Eukaryota; kingdom Metazoa; phylum Chordata; class Amphibia; order Anura; family Rhinodermatidae; genus Rhinoderma; species Rhinoderma darwinii. The sequence goes on along the minus strand of NC_134688.1, from coordinate 388,330,460 downwards.
CCCTTTTTACACAGGGCAAATATCGACAATGAGCGTTATACGAACACTCGTCTGCCCGTTAATCGTCCTGTGTAAAACCCCCTTTAGCTACCCAGGATTGACATATATTTTTCTTATTTCTCAGTGAATCTCCGCTCTTCTTATGTGAGCTTAAAAAGGGGGAATTTGGAGTTTACTAAAGTAATCCACGCCTGCAATGTAGGGACTTTGGGGGTGTTTCCAGTTTAAAATATATATATATTTTTTTGCATAGAACAATAAGAACATCACAAGGGATCTAGTAGCTACAGCAGTAATAAGGTCTTCCACAAAAAGAAGCAAACAGAGTAGGAAGTTTCCCCATCCTAAACAAGGCTCTATTAAGTTTAGTATAGGTGGCACGTAGAAGTGTGGACATAGGTTTGACCAGTATTTCCTGTGTTACCCAATTCTTCACCGGGGACGTACACATTCTGACATTGTAGTTCGCAAATTGTGGCCGGATGGCATGTCTAAGTTGGAAGAAGCAGAATTTGAGATGAGTTGGGATCTGGTGTTTAGCCCTAAGTTGTGCAAAAGTGGCAATCTTATCATCTATCACCACATCACCCTTATGCTGTGGAGCTTCAGTTTTAGGCATATTATGCAATATACTGGTTGGTATAGTTTCTGGGACCGGTTATGATCTGCGGTGACTCCCTGGTTACTATATATATTTATACTTACATGCATACCAGCATGGGGTGACTATCCAGCTGTATACTATTTTTTGGGTTCATGATTTGCGCTCTTGTTTAGGCATGTTTGTATGCATCACATGTGTGGTTTTTGTACAATCTTTTGCATTCTCATATATAGCATGCCCTCTTGAGTTACCTCCAGTGTAACTACATTGTATATCATCCTCCAGTTTGCTGAGTATACTTTATTTGTAATAGCCTCATTGTTCTCCACATCCATGCATTTTAATTGTTTGTCGTATTTTAGGTCCTGATGGCCAATATATTTTTATGAGCATAATAATAAAGTATTGATATTATTACATGGTACAATTGTGTACTTGGTGTTGTATTTTTTCCTTTTTGGATGTGTGATATGTCCTCACATACAGTTATGGGTATTCACACTGAAAGGGAAGATGCCTCCATCTGTCAAAATCCACTTTAAGTCATTTTAGTAGTGGAGTGATGTTATCAGGTATAAAGTAGTGAGTGTTGGGGCTGATCACTATGCCAAGGTATGTGATTTTATCTGCTCACTGTTGGAGTGAGGGAAGAATGACGCCCCTGATCCCTGCATCCACCTCCATTATCATTGAGTTAGACAAGTTAACCCGCAGAAAAGAGAATGATGTAAATGAGTCAAATAAAATTAGTAATGCTTGTAGAGATGAGTCCGGGTCATCAAGAAAACCAAGCATATTGTCAGCATAATGAAAAACCCTCTCCTCCCTTCCTCCTAGAGCATAGGGAGTTATATGTGGAATGTTTTGTATTGCTAGGGCAAGAGTTTAAATCGCCAATGCAAATAGGGAAGGGGACAACGGTCATTTCTGTCTATTCCCTTGGGCCAGGGCAAAAGAAGGGGAAATATGACAGTTAGATTTGACACTTTCCATAGGCTGCGAGTATAGAAGACTTACCCATTGGATAAATTGTTGTCCAAATCTTAATCTGTCTAGCACAGACCATAGATAGGGCCATTCAACTGAGTCAAATGCTTTCTCCAAGTCCAAGAAGGCAACAACCTGGGAGCCAAGTAGATTAGAGGGAGACGAGAGGTTAGTGAACAACCTTCCTAGGTTTATATCAGTGGCTTTACCGGGTATAAAGCCGGATTGGTGAGGGTGAATAACATGAGATATAACTTTTCTGTAAATGCATGGCCAAGATTTTAGCTAGAATCTTAACCTCACAATTGAAGCGCGAGATGCTTCTATAGGGTCCACATTTTCTTGTGTCTTTACGGGGTTTGGAGATTAACACTATGAGAGCTTCTCTCTTAGATGGAGGGAGAGTTGTCTTGTCACATAAAGACAAACAGCTAAGTAGCAATTAAGTCCACATGTAGTTTGTACCATTCTATGGGGAGACCATCCAGATCGGGTGTTTTTCTATTTAGAAAGGAACTAATGGCTGCCGTGATTTCTTCAATAGTTAGATCGGCCTCTAAGAGACTAACATCTCCCCCATCTAGGACAAGAAAGTCTATGGTATTTAACCCCTTTCCACTCCTTGGACGTATTATTAGGTCATGAGCACAATGTTCGTGCTCCATGACCTAATAGTACGTCTTGCAGTAAACATAGCGCCGTTCTCGCCAGGTGCGGTCATGAGCTGTGATACAGTTGCCGCAGCTCCTTCAGCAGGCACGGATCGCGGTGGTCCCTGTCGATTAACCCCTTAGAAGCCACGCTTAATAGCGATTGCGGCTTCTTAAGGGTTAAAACACCATTAACGTTCCGCGACATGATCGCCGGCGCAATGGTTGCTGTGGCAACCGGAGGCCTAACAATTCATCTAAGGAAGCCTAGTAGGTCCTGACAAAGTCAGTGCAGTGTATTAAATTTGCGATCAGGGCCTCCTGCCTTCAAGTTGTATAAAAACAGAAAAATAAATATTTTAAAGTAATTAAAGTAAAAATCTCCCTTTTCTCCTTATCAGTCCTTTATTATTAAAAAGAATAAATAAATAAATAAATAAACAATACATAATTAGTATCGCTGCGTCCGTAATGGCCAGCACTATAAAAGTATTGTGTTATTTATGCTGCGCGGTGAACGCTGTAAAAGAAAATAATAATAAACCATACCATAAGACGTAAGATAAATAAATGGTATCGCCGTAATCGTATCGCAATGCAGAATAAAGAGAATATGTCATTTATATCGCACGGTGAACGCTGTAAAAAAAGGAATAAAAAGCAAAAGTAGAATTGCTGTTTTTTAGTCACCACGCCTCTAAAAAAATAGAATAAAAACTGATCAAAAAGTCACATGCACTCCATGAAAACTACAATGTATTCCTCAAGGGGGTCCAGTTTCCAAAATGGGGTCACTTTGAAGGCGGTTTCTCCTTTACTGGTACCTCATAAGCTCTGCAAATGCGACATATCGCCCAGAAACCAATCCAGCAAAATCTACATGCCAAATAGCGCTCCTGCCTTTCTGAGCCCTGACGTTTGTCCAACCAGCAGTGTATGACCACATATGGGATATTGCCCTAATCGGGAGCAATTAATTTTCAAATGTTGGGGTGCTTTTTCTCCTTTATTTCATGTAAAAATGAAAAATGTGTACGTTTTATCAGAAAAATATGTGATTTTCAATTTCATAGCCTAATTCCACAAAATGCAGCAAAAAACCTGTGGGGTCTAAGTGCTCACTATACCCCTCAATATATTCCTTGAGGGGGTGTAGTTTGCCAAATGGGGTCACTTTTGGGGGGTTTCTAATGTTTAGGCACCATAAGACCTCTTCATACCTGACATGGTGCCTAAAATATATTCTAATAAAAAGGAGGCTTCAAAATCCTCTAGGTGCTCCTTTGCTTCTGAGGCCTGTGCTTCAGTCCATTAGCACGCTAGGGCCACATGTGGGATATTTCTAAAAAATTCAGAATCAGGGCAATAAATATTGATTTGCATTTCTCTAGTAAAATCTTCTGTTTTACAGATTTTTTTTAATAAACAGCATTATTTTCTGCATAAAAAATTTAATTTGTAAATTTCACCTCGACTTTGCTTTAAATTCCTGTGAAATGCCTAAAGGTATAAGAAACTTTCTAAATGCTGTTTTGAATACTTTGGGGTGGTCTAGTTTTTAAAATGGTGTGTTTTATTGGAGTTTCTAATATATAGGCCCCTCAAAGCCATTTCAGTACTGAATTCGTACCTAAAAAAAAAGCTTATGTTCTAAGCCTTGTAACGTCCTAGAAAAATAAAATAATGTTCAAAAAATGATAAAAACATATAGTAGACATATAGGAAATGTGAACTAGTCTCTATTTTAGGTGGTATTACTATCTGTCTTCCAAGCAGATACATTTCAATTCAGAAAAATGCTAATTTTTCCTAATTTTCTCTACATTTTGCTATTTTTCACAAATAAACACTGAATATATCGACCAGATTTTACCAATAGCATAAAGTCCAATGTGTCATGAGAAAACAATCTTAGAATCGCTTGGATAGGTATATGCATTCCAGAGTTATTACCACATAAAGTGACACGTCAGATTTGAAAAATAAGGCCTTAAGCCTTAAGGCCCAAACTAGGCTGCATCATTAAGGGCTTAAATAATCCTCTAGGTCAGATGAAGTATATGTAACCTTGGAAGAATATAAGTCTGAATAAAATTGGGCAAAGATCTGGTTAATGGTTAGGATCCTTTATCTCTATACCTGTGGGGAATATTACCTCCATGATGGGATTTGCTGTTGTACCATCACTGGCTAGATATGCTAGTAAAAGACCATTTTTATCCCCTTGATCAAAGCATCTTTGCTGGGAGTATATACGTTTTTCTTCCTAGTCAGCTCAGTTAAGAAAAGATTGTGTTCACGCTGTTTTACAGAGAAGGTAGAGGCAATTTTGGGGTCTCTAGTTCTAAGAGATTTCTACACTAGTACTGTAGCAATTGACTCAAGGTCAATACGATGAGTGGTCAGCCCATGTCTATGTGAGGAGATGGCCCGTATAACAACCCCTCTCGTGTAGGCCCTAATAACATCCCATGTCAAGCCACATTCCGCCGAATCAGTATTTGTACCAAAAGCTAGGTAAGTCAGAGTCTAAGGAGGTTATAACCTCTTTACAGGAAAGCCACAAAGGACTCAATCTCCAAATTTTACGCTTTGCCACCTCAGGGAATCCTAAAGTGAGTAGTAGAGGGGAGTGATCCAAGATGCCTCTAAGAAGGTATTCGGCATCCACTACAAACACAAGAGAAGCTACATTCCCAAATGCGAGATCTATTCTAGAAAATGATCTATAGGCCAGAGAATGGCATGAGTAGGCCCGTGATAGAGGTTGGCACACACGCCAGATGTCTGTCAGATAATATGTGGCAGCCCATGTGTTTAGAGGAGAAGCAGTCTCCGCAATCCCTCCCAACCTACCCAACTCCGGAAAGAGCAGGAGATCAAAATCCCCAAGTAATAGGAGAGGCGCAGGACGCAGATCCCTCACCAACACCATCACATCATTCAGTAGCTGGACAGATGCCGGTAGGGGTTATAAATATTCACAATAATGAATGAGGTAAAGTACACCGGGCATAGTAAAACAACAAATCTCCCTCTAGAATCAGCTTTAACAGAAGTAACCACACATTGTAGAGATTTGTTGTACCAGCAAGGAGACCACACAGGAACACAGGAATAGCTGGAAAAAGAGGCATCATATATTACCCAGGGCCTATGAATAGCCTTCAATTTAGAGCCCATCAAGTGAGTTTCTTGAAGAAGTATCATGTGAGGGCTATAAGTGGAGGGAAAATTGAAGGCCAGAGATCACTTTAATTTATCTATGAGACCCCTCACATTCCAGGAGATGATCTTAAGATGCTGTAACATATCTATTATTGCAATACTGGTAGTAGAATATAATCAAGTAATATATGTAATTCAAAGGAATAGGAAAATACCATCCATAAAAGGGACTATAAATTACAGCAATCTGAAAGTTACTGATCCACAAAGATTTATGCATTACACGTAGATGACTGAAAAGGCGTGGAAAGCTGAAGCAACCAATCCCCACCCTAACATGAGACAGGCTTCATTCCCAATTGCAGTAACATTCCTGCACAAGGTAAAGGCAAAACTGGAATTAGAAAATACTGTTAAGTGGTTAAATGAATTGGGGGGGTAATCAGGGGTGAACCTAGCTCCTCTGCTGCCTGAGGCGAACTATAAAAAGGCGCCCCCCCCCCAAATTTATCGGAGTTTTCTCATTACTAGCTTTACATATCAAACACGCAATATATACATTTTTTAAATAGGAAAACATTTGATGTTTATTTGTTAAAGTGCTGTTTGAAGTATAGAAAAGATTTAAAGAATTCTTCTTACTACCAATCAGTGCAGTGCAAATAGTACAGTCTGCACTGCACAGCCCCATATCTTTCCTCAGCAGCCAGTCTCATTTGCGGCGTCACTCTCTGCAATTACATTCAAGATAGTCCAGGACGGGTCGCGCTTAGCGCTGTTTTGAAGCGGCACGTCCTGGGCTGGTTTCTTTACTCTACCTTCTGTATTGTTGTGGTCTGCTTGTGCTGGCTTGATGCCAGTGGTGGATTAATATGATCTTATGCCCAGGGCTGTACACAAGTTATGGTCCCACATCCCACACGTAAGTATCACGTGCATGTCAAAGTACATCACATGCCACTCTGCAGACTGTCTCTTTAGCCTGATCATCTGCTGTTACACTCACATTTCCCCACAGCCCCCACCACAGTAATTTATATAAATTGCAAGACCAACATTACCAATAATACCCCATACTGTTACTGAATAATACCGTGACACCATAACCACATAGTGGCTTAATAATACTTCCACACCATGACTGCATATTACCACCACATAGTGTCTGAATAATACCACCATACTGTTAATTAATAATACCTCCACTCCATGAGAACATATTACTACCACATAGTGACTGAATAATACCAGCATACTGTTACTGAATAATACCGCCACTCCATAACCACATAGTGACTGAATAATACCCCCATACTGTAACTGATGAATACCACCACACCATAACCACATAGTGACTGAATAATACCCCCATACAGTTACTGAATAATACTGCCACACCATAACCATATAGTGACTGAATAATACCCCCATATTGATACTGAAAAAAAAACAAGATCACATATTACTACAACACAGTGTCAGATAAAAAACACGATACTGTTAGTGAATAAAACACACTATATATAGACCAATATTACCACCATACAGTGACCATATAGAGGTAGATGCCAGTTATACACAGGAAATCTGCAGACCATATAAGTGATTACAGTATAGTTATATTGAGTGACTCACAGGTGACGTCTTCTCAGATTGAAGTCGCTCACTTTCACCTTTTCTTCTTCATCCAGCCAAGACCGCAATGACAACTTCTCCCGGGCACGATTTCCTAAGCCCTACAGAATATGACAGATATCTTTGGCTCCTTGCTTTTGTAGCGCACTCCCTAACTATTCCCTACCTCTACACAAACTCCCTATACATACTTTACTAGGTGCCCCACACAGTAATAGTACACACACCCTTTTGTTCCCCCAAAGGCCCCACACAGTAAGTGCTACTTTTGTTCCCCTACATAGTGTTAGTGTCCCCTTTATACCTTACTCAGTGATAGAGCCACTTTTAGGGCCCTCACCCAGTAATATCAGTACTATCCCCTTTATGTCCCCACAGAAATAATGTCTCCACTCAGTAGTAATGCGGCCTTTTATGCTACACTCAGTAATAATGCCCCCACAGTAATTTTGCCTCTTTATACCCCCACTCAGTAAAAATGGCTGCTTTATGCCCCCACAATAAGGATGCCCCTTTTGTATGCCACTTTTTTATGCCCCCCCTTTTATTACCTAATAGACTTATGAATTTTAACTGAATTCAGTCGCACGGTGTGAACGACATGATGCAGTGACGTCATCGTGCCGGGCAGTTGACGTCATCAGCGTGCTCCCAATCTCTTGTAGGCCTCAGGTCTAAACCAGGCTGTTGCCTACAAGAGCAAATTGCGGAGCAGGGAGCCAATGGCCAGGGGTTGGCTGGCAAATTTTAGTCTGCGGGGCAAGCACACAGCACTGGCCCAAGAGTAGCGGCCCATTCTGGGGGCACTGGACAATTGGCGACTTTGCCCCCTAACACCGCTACGGAAGAACTCTGCTACCTGTCAACGAAAAAATCATCCGCCAGGACGAAAAATGTTTCTTGATGCTGGAGTACAAGAAAGCCTCACCTGCGGAATTAGACTTTCTTGTACTCCGCCATGGGGAAAAAATGTTCCCTCTGGCGAATGACTTTTGAGTTGACAGGAAGGGGAGTTACTTGAAGGGGAATTATTTTTCCTTGACCTCTAGTTTCTATTGTGGCAAATTTTTTTTTTTTTAATTTTTATACTACAAACTTTTTTTTGGTAGGTTCCGCTGGACCGTTTGGACTATGTCGTAGACTCATTGGACTACTTAGATGATCTACAAAAAATGGTGAAAGAAGGTTGCATGGGGGAGTTTACATTTCAATTAAAAAAAAATGTTGTATGTCTGTTTTTTTAATACTTTATTATGGCCTTAGTAATGGCTGCTGTCTGATTGAGAGCGTCTATTACTAAGAAGGGGCTTAGTGTTAGCCAGTAAAAAGGCTATCACTAACCCATATTATTACCCCGGTTCTCACTGCCACGAGGGAAGTACGATCCAGTACCCGACCATCTGAAGCAACGGTAAGGCAGCAGGGCGGCCGCAGGCTGGGAATATCACAATGGGAAGGAACAAAAACCTTGGCCCTTCCCACCCTGGTAATGATAGGCGGCTGCTGCTTTATTGTTTCTGGCTGGTTATGAAAAATAAATAGTTGAAGAAAAATTACGTGAGATCCCCTCCATTTTTCATAACCAGCCAGATACAATAAAGCAGCAGCAGCCTACAATTACCAGGGTGGGAAGGGCTACGATTTTTGGCCATTCCCAGCCTGATATTACCAGCCGGCGGCCACCCCAGTACCCGCCTTCACTTCAGACGGTCGGGTGCTGGCTCTTACCCAGCTCTTCCCAGTACTCCTAGTGGCGTTGGGTACTGGGGTAATAATAGGGGTTAGTGATAGCCTTATTACTGGCTAAGACTAAGCCCCTTCTTAGTAATGGACGCTCTCAATCAGACAGCAGCCATTACGAAGGTGGTAATGAAATATTAAAAAACAGAGACATAAAAAAATAATCCACTTTAACCATTTTATTAAGAAAAAAAAAAAAAAAAGCTTAAATCATCGAAGTAGTCCAACGAATCTACGACATAGTCCAAATAGTCCAGCGGATACTACAAAACAAAAATTAGCAGTATGAAAAATAAAAATAAAGATGGCTGCCCCCAGAGAATTACAAACATATGAATAAATAGTTACTTTAGGGAACATATTAAAATAATTAGAAAAAATAGGCCCATAAAGTAAAACATATAAAATAAAAAATAAATAAAAACATTATAACACCTTTCCTTTAACCCCTTCGCGACATTTGACGTATCCATACGCCAAAGTCGGGTAGGGAAGTATGAAGCGGGCTCACGGAGTGAACACGCTTCATACGATGCCGGTGTCGGCTGTTTGTTACAGCCGACACCTCAGAGTAACTAGCGGCATCGCGCTCGAGTGCGATCCCGCTCGTTTTACTCGTTAAATACCGCAGTCAACAGAGACCGTTAGAAAGAGGGGGGCGACCCCCTCTACCAGCTCATCGCGCAATGTAATTGCGGGGGGGGCGATGGTTGCTACGGATGCCTGGGGGCCTAATGAAGGCCCCCAGGTCCGCCATCTTTGTACACCTATTAAGTCTTGCCTCCGGCAGGGCTTAATAGTTGCCTGTCAGAATCACGATATACTGCAATACATTGGTAGCACCATTTGTAGCACCATTTATTTAGCCATATAATCTACTATAATCTACTAGGATACGGGAAAAAAAATATTTGTGGGGTAGAAAATGAAAAAAACAGCCATTCCTCCATGTTTTTTTGCGCACCATTTTTTAATTCACTGTGCAATTAAAACAACAAGTTAACTTTATTCTCTGGGTCAATATAACTACGGCGATACCAAATATTTATAGTTTTTTCAATATTTTACTACTTTTACAAGTAAAAACCTAAGTGTAAAAATTTTTTTTATTTTGTGTCGCCAAATTCCGAGAGCCACAACTTTTTTATTTTTCCATCAATTAAGTGGTATGAGGGCTTATGTTTTGCGGGATAAGCTGTAGTTTTTAATAATAAAATTTTGGTGTAAATGTGACGGTTTGATCACTTTTTATTTCATTTTTTGTGGGAGATTAGGTGACCAAAAAATAGAGATTCTGGCGTTCATAGTACTATATCGACGGAAAAATAAAGACGTTATGGCTTTTGGAAGGTGGGGAGGAAAAAACGAAAATGAAAATCTGAAAAAGGGCTGCGGCGGGAAGGGGTTAAAGAGAACCTTTCACCTCCCCATACAGGTGCAGCTGAGTGCAGCATGTAATGGGGAGGGCTGCACAAACTCTGGGGAACTTTAATTAGAAATTCTAGCCTCCTTCGCTATTTAGATATCAGTGCCGTAATATTTGGCGCCCGATATTTAAATAACCCCCTGAACTGTCAATGGGGAGGTAATTGGCAAGGGGGCGTGTAACATCGCGTGACACTGTCCAATCAGCTACGGACAGTGTCACCGCAAGAGCTGGAGAGAGGGGAGTGTGTGCGCAGCTCCGCCACCACTACGGAACAGAGGAGGAGAAGAAGAGTGTGAACTCTTCTTCTTCTTCTGTTCCATGTTATCGGAGCTGTGCACACGCACATTCTCACTCTTTAGCTTTCGGCAGACAAGGACAAGACTGATCTCTCGCGAGAGATCACACAGTCTTGCACTTGCCTGCCGAGAGCTGAAGAGTGAGAGCGTGCGCGCGCACATGCTCTCCTCTCTCCAGCTCTTGCTGTTGACACTGTCCGTAGCTGATTGGACAGTGTCACAGTGATGTTACATGCCCCCTTGCCAATTACCGCCCCATTGACAGTTCATGGGGTTATTTAAATATCGGGTGCCAAATATTACGGCACCAATATCTAAATAAGGAAAGCGGGTAGGGAAAAAATGTAAAGTGCCCCAGGGTTTGTGTAGCCCTGACCATTACATGCAGAACTCAAATGCACATCTATGGGCAGGTGAAAGGTTCTCTTTAAAGTGTAACAACTTTTTAAAAAACTTTTGACATGTCAGAAGTTTTGATCAGTGGGGTCCGAACACTGAGACCCCCCCCCCACTAGTCGCTAAAACTAAGCAGCAGAAGTGCTCGGATGAGCGATGTGCTGCTTCGATTCTGTTTGGCTTTCTTTGGAGCAGTGTATAGGCTAAATAGAAAGTCTATGAGTCCGTACACCGCTCACTCGACTGAAAGTCGATCATAAATTAAGCGGCACAGCGCTCACCCGAGCACTTCTGCTGTTTCGTTTTAGCGATTGGTGGGGGTCTCAGTGCTCGGTCCCCCACCGATGAAAACTTCTGACATGTCAGCATGACCTGATAAAAGTTTAGTTACAGTTTAAGGGCTATGTACACCTTTAAAAATGTTGGGATGCGGTGTGCAAATTCCACGCAGAGCATAGGAGGGAAGGGCGTTTGCCCAAAGGTCGATTTAAGCCAATTTTACAAAAAGGCAGCAGGATAAGGCCTCTCAGCCCCCTTTAGTAGACCAACAAAACGTATATTACACCGTCTCAAACATTTCACCATGTCATCGATTTTAGCTCGCACAGTAGATTGTTAGGACTCTAGAGTCTCAACTCGAGATCTCAGAGGAGTCACCACATCTTCTAGGTCAGATATGTGTCTTTCAGACTCAGTAGCCCTCTCACGTAATGTTTGCACATCAGCCCTAAGGAGACCAAAGTCTGCCTGTAGAGCGTCTATTTTTTAGTAATGTACGGGATTCCGTTATATGCTTTGGGACATTCAGCATAGACAGTTCTGTACGTGAGTCAGCAGTGGTGGATGGAGATTTTTCCATTTTGTCTGTAATTTTGGATTGTTTGAAGGGCGCCATTCCAAATAGACCACAAGCAATATTTATATGCAGGAACAAAGAGATTACTCAGGCTAGTGCACCAGGAATATACGTCAAAATAGTGTTTGCATAGGGGAGGAGGGGGAAGCCCTCCTGATGCTACATCACAGTCACATATTTAGGTATAATATAATGCGTGAGGGCCAAGGTAGAATGTATAATACCTTCAAGGAGTTGATCAAACCAGATAAAATGGCCACACACCGCACCACAGGGGAGGAGAGGAATTTTCCCAGAGAGCCAGTGCTGGAAGTCCCAAAATGGAGGCCGCGTCCTCCACACCGCTAGAAAAGAGTCATATGTAGGGATCACACCAGGACACATGTCCAGTAGGACACCAACGAGAGAAGGCAGTGTGTACACTAGCCATCATTCTCAGGCTGTAGCCTTAGGTCTCAAGCGGTCTAGATCTGTAGCGTCGAAAGTGCGGCCTGCGCACTTCCGGTATTAAATTTAGTCTGGGGATTCGGCCCACGGACTAGGTCCTGCCATCCGGATTCCACAAACCATGTGAAACGGGCTCTAAACTTTGCGGCCACTTAGCAGGAACACTAGGAGAATCACCAGCTCTCAGAAGAAGGATGGGGCCGGATAGTTAGAATCACTAGCGGAGCTCAGCTGCCACACGTCTTTTCCCGCCAATGTCCATGCCATGCCATGCCTCATAGGATAACATTTTTTTAGTTTAAAGCAAGAGAAGTGGGTTTGTCACACAAAAAAAAACCTGTTTGGTAAATCCAAATCTATCAAAATTAAGATAGTTCCCCCGTCTGATAGTTTTAAATACTTGGGGATCAACATATCTAGTGACCCGAGGGAATATCTATCTCTTAACACTCTTCCTATATAAACTTAAAAACAAAGTTCGGACATGGAATAATCAACCCCATTCCAAATCAGATTGTAATGCTCTAGTTAAAATTATTATCCTCCCCCAATTATCTTATCTGCTGACATGTAGCTCTACATAACATTAAATTATGATTTACATTTTTTTTTTCTCCTCTCTCTTGCTCGGGAAAGTGGTTGAGGGTAGAAGAGGTTTATATTGAATAAAATATATTTTTTTATAATTTCTGTAATAACAAAATAAAGGCATAAAGAAATTACAGAAAAGCCAAATTTTTCTAAACCTGGATAAACACTTTAAAATTGTAATATTGTTTAATGAGTCAAAAAATAAAATTAATAGCCATGCTTACAAAATTGTTCTGGGTTGTAATAATAGAGACTGACATGATAATTTCTTTGGGTTCATAAGAAAAGTTTATTAAGTAAATTGATTGTTCATTGTTTAATCTTTTGTCAGAGTCTTGATTGATTGTCCCATGGAAAACTTTGCCAAGCAGTGAAAGTCCTTCTATGTCTCACAAGTTAATTTTCTATCCTTCTCTTTTTCACTCCTCATTCATGTACTCTGTTCCACATTGTCTAGTTCATATTAAAACACTAAAGTTAATTATAACCAAATGAGAGATAAACTCAAAATATATTGGCAATTCCAGATCATCTTATATGTTATTGGTATGTTACTAGGACATAGTACTGAAATGCTGGCACAGTGAATGGAATAGAATTATATATGCAGAACTTAGAGTTAGTTCTAAACATTTACACTAATATATGTTTTTACCAATAACCATATTTAAGTCCAAAATACACCCAATAGTCAATACATACAAAGCAGAAGAAAAATGGCAGACCAACAAGTTCAAACTATTTGAGCTTTATTTCACATGCAATAAAAGACAAAACATTAAAAGTTTGAGCTAATGCAAAAATGGAACAGTTGGTAAACAAAAATTATTTTGCTGATATCACATACATGGAACAATATACTTTAATTCTTCCATGTATGTCAAACCAGCAATGTAAGGATTTCGAAAGTCACCTGCAGAAGAAGATTCTCACATCACCCCTGATATGATCTGTTTTTTTAAATGGGGCTGCAGGAAGTACTGTTTACAGTTTATGCTATCTTAAGCATTAAGACTTGCAGTGGCATACATAAAAGAGATGGGGCATGATAGCAAATAGCAAAATGGGCTCACGATTATATTGCCTGGTTTTGTCACCCAGGGAAAAAGGACGTGGTGTTTCTATCACCCCCATTACCCTTTTCATGACCCTTAGACCTATCCCCTACCCCCTTGAATGCCAACAATGCAGTTCCACTAGGGAGGGGAGACCTGCACAGGTTGTTGCCACATAGTTGCAAAGGTGATGGGACTAACCAGGGCTGTGTCCCCTCTCTCCAAGTCCTAATAGCAGCTGCTAGGTTGCTTATAGGTTGTTAGGCAATTGCAGACTTATGGTGCTCTCATAAAGGCCCCTACATGCTTATGCCCTTCCTTCTGTAAGGTGGTGGAGGGTAGGCAAGGTTATGAAAACTGCCCTGCAGGGATGTCGCAGAGGAATTTGAAATGAAGCAGAAGTTTGTGCTTTTAAATATATACAATTCTGATGGTGCGCACAGCCACAGATAACATTTATAGTTTTTCCAAGATTAGTTACTGCTTTAAAATTCTTTGCCCTTTGGGAGGCAAAACTTAGTTATGGGCTCAGGCTGGCAAAATGACTGGCTTTTTCTGATGCTAGCAGACACAAGACCAAGGCTGCCCCCTGCCACAAGGGCTGTCTGCTTGGGCTTAGTAGGCCTTTAGATGATGATTGTTGACAAAGTAATTCAGGTCTAGTTTCTCTTGAGATGGTGGATGCTGGCTACTTTATATACAGGCTCTATAAGCCTCCACATGGACCGACTCTACTTTAGTCTTTCACTGTTGCTAGCCACTGACCGGTACAACTCTCTGACTGTCTTGGATCACATCACCTCTACGTACCTTTCATTACTACCCTCTCAACTATTCGTATAGAGGGGCCTCACACACACTATTGCTTCTCGCTCTTTAGGTCCTGTCGCCACCATAAGTTCAACTATGAATACTGACGAAATACGGTCATGACCAGTCCACACAGGATTTTCAGTTCCAGTGCTTTACAGGCGGTCTCTTTCTCTCGTAACAGCAGCCTTTACTATTTTCCCCTCTGTGCAGCAACACATCTATCTCTTGGTATGCAAAGCTAAGGTCACACCAGCTTCCCCCAATATTGAACACTACTTGGACCAGCTCACTGCTCTCTTATACTCTAAGGCCACCCTCAGGCATGATGATGCACGCACACCATTACTCTGTTACAGAACAGTAAAAGCTGCTTTTAAAATGTCGTCTGGGCCGTACATCCTGACACCATAAATTTAAATGTAAACAAGCCAAGCACCTTGCCTTACCTCATCAAAAAAGTCAATAAACACAACTGGATGCAATATGTACACAACGTATGTGGTGGCCGATTAGTAGCATATTGTAGCATATCTTCCCCTATCATTGATAGACAGTGGATGGTTTCACCACTGCACAAGTGCCACCTAATGGAGGGATATCAACGACAACAGCAACAACAAAGCAAAGCAGTTCATCAACACTTCACTCATGACACATTTACATTGACACGAGTGGCCCGAAATACAATCACAATAAACACACTGCTTCCTTCTTAATCTTGGGGATGCATTCTCCTTATATTTAATAAATTATTTAATTAGCAATATTAGAAATGGTCTGTTAAAATAGTATATGCTATGGGCCACAATTTATAGCAGTCTGTGGCATGTAAATAAGCTCCAGATTGTGTAATTATCACAATCTTTCTCCTATACATACTTCATACAACATGAACCATCACTAGTGTCATGGCGCGGGGTGTGGACCCACTGGGCCATACCGCGTATCGGGGTAGCAGCTGGCCAACAAGGTACAAAACAATGTCTATAGTTCAGAACGGGTACCTGAGGCAATGTAGATAGTAGCGGAAGCACGACTTGACTTTCACAGTGAGTGGCACCGTGGATGCAGAGGAAGACACGACTTGTCTTTCTCAGCAGGCGGCACCGTGGATGCAGCGGAAGACACAACTTGACTTTATCAGCAGGTGACACCTTGGATGCAGCGGAAGACACAACTTTACTTTATCAGCAGGTACGATAGCACGCAATACAGGGTACAGGCGGCAGGAACAGGTAACACTGGGAACTAGGAAACACTGGGAGACCATTTGCAAGACAAACTTAGGTAAACAACAATGCTCAGGTGAGGAACAAGTGGGCAGAGCCCCTTATTATGGTCCAGCAGCCATTTGGGCTAATTACACGGAAGTGAGTGCCGGCGTCTCCCTGAAGGGAGCTGACGCCGCGAAGACAGATGTCCATGGCCGGGGCCGTCAGAGGGTGTCTGAACTACGGCCCCCGGCCATAGACGTTACAACTAGCAAGTATCTATACTAACACAAAAATAAAGTATATTGTGATATAAAGAGGGTAGAAAAGTTTATAGGTATACCCTAAAAGGCATAATCTTGGTACAGTCCTGGAGGCCTTTGATGCCGCACTTACTGTTGATTGTGGCGTCTTGGGGGTGAAACAGCCAAGATTGTTTTTTTCCAATCCTGGCCATTGTCATGGGGTGGCAACTGTAAATCGCACCCAATCCCCATCCTAAAAAATAAATTATGCAGGCACAACTACTGTGTCCCATCCACCACATTTCCATGACCATTGGATCACTTACACACCTTCTTATTTGCTAACAATTTAGTTCCTCTGGAGAGGGAAATCCTGAACAATTTCTCACCAGCCAATAGAAAATGGATAAACCAACCAGGACTGAGCCTCCACTCTCCCAGAGCCTGATAGAAGCTGAATGCCTCTATGGCACTTACTCCTATGTGATGCAATTGTCCTGCCTCCCTGCTTCTAGTGAAAATAGATCCACTTTGAAAGTAAAAATCTTCTTGTTCGATCGCTCCCTACCCTTTCTTTCTCCACTTCATACTTGCCTTATTTCTTCTCTCTGTTTTGTCCATAATGCTTTTCAAATGAAATAGATAATTCTTAAAACTTGCTAACAATTGCTAAAGAGCATAGTTGGACATGACGAAGATGATAATCTTGTTCATGTCTGCTACAGAGAAGCAATGTCTTAATATTGAGAATAGAATCCCTCTTGAAAATACTTAAGCACCTACATTTTATTCCCTAGAAAAATGGATATAATCTACTAAGAAGTGATGCATGAAAGCTTTTCTCATATTTATACCTTTTGATATTTAAAAAAGGTTGAACAGTTTACAATTTTATATCTATGAACTGTGATGTGTAATTTCAGTTTAATTCTTATGTATTTCATATTTCAAATTTCAAATGATGATCTTATTACTAAACAATTTTCCAAATGAATTAGAATCACTAGTGCCAATAGAAATACAACTTAAAATGTCACTATGCCCCTTCACCAAGGCATACAAATGAATTCGGCTGAATTGTAAATATAGTATGATATCGTTCAGATCATAAACATGAAAAATCCCTTGCTGCATATTTTTTAACTGCAGTGAAGAAAATTGGCAATCCCAAAATTGGAGTGCAGGGTATGGAAAAAAAAAAAGTTATTTTGTAACATATAACTTTTCAGACAAGCACTCAAAAGCGACAGAATAGCATGAGAGCATTTTATATACCTGACCATTACAGACAGAAAACAAGATAAAATCTTATCATAAACTTATTTTTTTTAGAAACATCTCTGTATAAATGGAATTATTTTAAGTATTAATAGCTATTACTTGTCTGCACTTGTCAAGTTTTTATACCTAACCTCATTTTAGGAACTGTGTAGGATTTTGACAGCCGTCCTATCAAAAACACATCTGCCACTGTCCTTTGTAAATCACATCTGTCCTGTTCTTGGTGCCTCCTGTGTAATATGATTCTCTAAATTATTTAAAGACAAACTCTTACCTCTAGTATTTGTATAAAGCCTCAGCAGACTAGCCTTAGTTCTTAGATAAATAATCTTTGAATAAGTGTATAGAATATTCTAGGGATCAGCCATAAAGGAAATTGCAGTAATTGTTCACATTTTTCATATAAGCCTTAGGTCTTGTTCACACAGTGCAGCTTTGATGCAGATTTTGCATGTATTTTCAAGCCAAAACAAGAAGCGGAACCTGAAGAGAATGAATATATAAAGGAAAGCCTTAGGCCTCATGCACACGACCGTCATTTTTATCCGCAATTACGGATCCGTAATTGCGGATAAAAATACTTATCCATTCCTTTCTATGGGCGACGGACACCTTCCCGTATATTTATGGGTAAGTGTCCGGGCAGTAAAAATGACCGTAAAAAATAGGACATGTCCTATTTTTTGAATTTACAGACCGGTCTTCTATACGTTTTAATGTGAGCACAGCCCGCAAATGCGGGTGACAGTCCGTGACCCATCCGTGCCTTAGTCACGGACCGTACACACGATTACGGCCATGTGGAGGGGGCCTTAAAGTGTCTCCTCTCCTGGATAAAATTTTGGTTTGGGCTTAAAAACGCCTGAAAAATCTGCACTGTGTGAACAAACCTAAGGGTATGTTCAAACGATTAACAAAATACGTCTGAAAATCCGGAGCAGTTTTCAAGGGAAAGCAGCTCCTGATTTTCAGACGTTTTTTGAGCAACTCGCGTTTTTCTTACGGCCGTTTTTGGAGCTGTTTTCAATAGAGTCTATGAGAAAACGGCTCCAAAAACGTCCCAAGAAGTGTCCTGCACTTCTTTTGATGAGCCGTCATTTTACGCGCTGTATTTTGACAGTGACGCGTAAAATGAGAGCTCGTCTGCACAGAACATCGTAAGACCCATTGCAGGGAATGGGCAGATGTTTGCCGACGTATTGGAGCCGTCTTTTCAGGCGTAATTCGAGGCGTAAAACGCCTTCATTACACCTGAAAAGAGGTCGTGTGCACATACTCTAAGGCCGGATTCACACAAGCGTGTGCGTTTTGAGCGCGCAACAAACGCGCCATTTTGCGCGCGCAAAAGGCACTTAACAGCTCCGTGTGTCAGCCCCGTATGATGCGCGGCTGCGTGATTTTCGCGCAGCCGCCATCATTATGACACTGCATTTGGATGTTTGTAACACATACAGATTTTATCGCAGATTTAAGGCAAATTCGCACATAGTGTAAATACTGCAGATTTTCCACAACATTTGAGGAAAATCCGCAGCATAATACAGTACCAGCAAAGTGGATGAGATTTGAACAATTCATCTTACTCATCCACACGCTGCATAAATTATGAGCGGAAAAAACTATTGAACTGGGGTGCGTTTTTTTAATCCGCAGCATGTCAATTGTATTTGTGTTATCTCTGCTTTTTTGTTGTGGATTTTCCCCATTAAATTCAATGGGGAGGTAAAACCCGCAACAAAAAGCAGATGTTGCGATTTTTGTGGCGGGAAACCTGCGATTCACAACTCAGATTTTTTTTTATACTTACCCAGAATTCTGTGCTTCTTCATTCAGGCTGCAGCAGTCACATGAGATGAAACGTCATCCCAGGAATCCGGCCTGCAGGACAGCAGAGAGAGGCGTCGCCACGGCTACATAAATATGAAACTTTTTGCACCACAGTTTTTTACGTTACACAGTTTTTAAGCAGCATATCCGACCCGTGGGAACCCGGCCTATGGCAAGGTCCACATAGAACAGAAATGCTGTGAATTTTCCTTGCGGATTCTCTGTGTGGAATGCAAATTTTCTGCATGTAAATAAAAGCATGCTGCAGATTTTTAAATCTGCATCACGCTCATTCTGTTGCGGACGTTCACAGCGGTTTTCACCCTTTTCAATGCAGAATGAATGAAATCCACAGCAAAATCCACAGAATTTTGCTGTGGATTCCCTGTGTATTTGCTGCGGAAGAATCGGCAACAAATCCGTAGTGTGTGAGTACCGTTATTTACCTGTCAAGTGCCCCATGTAATAAATAAATAAACCAATATGTGAATAGGGTTAATATTATTGTTTTTTTTGTTCTCTGGAAGTAATAGACATTTTTTAATAAAAATAAATTAGAATAAAAATGTAAGGACAGAAATTGGACTTATGGTTTAGCTTGGAAGAAAAGGAGACAGCTGGTGGATAAACAGGTCAATTTTTCTCATTAAGGTGCTGAGAAAACAACGTGCTGCGCACAGCGTGCCCTCCTCACCTACTTCAAGACAAATAGAACAGTCTTATCAGGTAAGGTCGTTCTGCGTGGTAGTTTTGCAATTTCCTCCTCACCCACAATTAATCCACAGGGGTAAATGCTAGCAGAAATACCCTTGTATCATCACAGGTCATTGGCAACATTTATATTCTGAAATTATAATCATTGACAAAACAATTAGATGTTTTTTCACATCGAAGCACATTACTCTCAAGACTTATATTTGAAAACGTCTTTATAGGGTAGGAACACACACAATGTATTCAGTGCGGATACACTGCCCTAAGCTGCGCAGTGTAGCCATCCTGAACACCGCAGGGAATGCCGTTCGTTAAATGCTACCACATTGTGATGTGTTTTTCCGGCGGCGCTGGAAAAAAAATAAAAAAACGTTCATACTTACCCCCTCCCTCTACTCGGCACGTAGTCTGGCCTCCTGGGATGACGTTGCAGGCCATGTGACGCTGCAGCCTGTGATTGGCTGCAGTGGTCACATGGCCTGCAACGTCATCCAACAAGGCCGGACTGGAGAAGAAGCAGAGAACTCTGGGTGAGTATAACTTTATTATTATTTTTATCTTACTTGCAAATTTTGCAGCGCATCGCTGTGATTCCGCCGCAAATATCGCAAAAAAAACTGCTTTGGTGCGAGTTTAAGCAACCCATTGAATTCAACATAAGAGTTGCGTATCCGCAGAATTAATTGACATGCTGCGGTTGAAGTAACCGCACAGCAGGTCAATTTATGTGCGGATATTTACCACAGTGTGGAGACAAGATTTTTGGAAATCCCACCCACACTGGTGCTACTGTAATACGCTGTCGATTTTCCGCAATTAATCCGCAGTGTTTACGCTGTGTGTGCTCCTACCCATAATATTATATATACGCACGCTCATGTGTTATTTCTATAAATTGTACAGACCTACAGATGTAGCAAACTTTCATTTAACACTGATAACTTGCTACAGCGTGCTAACTTATAACTTTAGGGTATATTCACTACTGCAGTTCTGGTGCAGTTTTTTTGGTGCTGTTTGTGAAACCACAACCAGGAGTGGATTAACCCCTTAAGGACACAGCCATTTTTTGATTTTTATTTCTCACTTCCCGCCTTCCAAGAGCCATACCGTCTTTATTTTTCCATCAATAGAGTGGTGTGAGGGCTTATATTTTGCAGGAGGAGTTGTAGTTCAATTGGTAGCATTTGAAGTACCATATAATGTACTCAGGAGCTGAAGAAAAAATATTTGTGGGCTGAAATTGGAAAAAACTGTGATTCCTCCATTATTTTTTGGGTTCCGTTTTTACATTTTTCACCGTGTGGTAAAAACAACAACTTAACTTTATTCTGTGGCTCAATACGATTACGGTGATATTTATATAGATATTTTTAGATTTTACTACTTTAAAACAAACAAAAAATCGTTTTGTTTCACCACATTCTGAGAGCCATAACTGTTTTATTTTTCCGTGCATTGAGCAGTGTAGTGCTTATTTTTTGTGGGACGAGCTGTAGTTTTTATTGGCACCATTTGTTGGTACATATGACTTTTTGATCACTTTTTACTACGATTTTGGCGGTTTACAATTTTTATTTTTTACGGCGTTCACTGTGCGGGTTAAATAACCCTATATTGTAAAAGTTCAGACTTTTACGGGTGCAGCAATACCAATTTTGCTTACTTTTTTATTTTTTACATTACTTTAGAGAAAAAATGGGAAAAGGTTGTTTTTTTTAACTTTTAATTTTTTTAATTGCTAAAAACTTTATATCACTTCTTTTTACACATTTTATTAGTCTCCCCAGGATACTTGAATCACCGATCGTTAGATTGCTGGTACAAAATACTTAAATACTAATGTATTGCAGTATATTGTAATTTTTACAGCCATCTGTTAACAGAGGCAAAGTGAAGGCAGCCCTGGTGGCCTTCATTAGGCCCCAGGGCTGCCATAACAACCATCGTCACCCCCCAATCTCACTGAGAGGGTAGCGATGAGCTGTCAGAGGGGGTCGCCCCCTCTTTTCAACGCCTCAGATGCTGCTGTCGCGAATGACTGCAGCATTTGAGGGGTTAAACAGCCAAGAATAGCGCAATCGCTGCTCCTGGCTGTTAGTCCTGGGTGTCGGCTGTAAAACACAGCTGACACCCAGGAGCATATGGAGCGTGCTCCAAACATCACCCCCCCCCCCCGCACCAGGATGTACCGGAGGGACCTGGTGCGCCGAGAAGTTAAAAGAGCATAAGCAGAATCTTTCCTATATACACTTCCAGTCCTTTTTGTGGCTTAAAAAACTGCATAACATACTGCAACAAATATGCACTGTGTGAAAAAGGCCGAATACAACAAAAGCCATTGAAAAAATCAAGTTAAAATTTCTTGCCACTGTATTTAATGTATTAAGTGTTATGTTAAAGACTGCTACATCTGTACGGTAGCAAACAATATTATCTGCTGATTTTTTTTTATACAATCATAGTATTAATGTGTCTAAATATAAATTATATGTTGTTGTTTTTTGTTTGTTTTTTACCCAGAAACAGCACCACCCCTGTCCATGGACTGTGACTGGTATTGCAGTTCAGCCCCATTCAAGTAGATAGGGCTGATATGTAATACTAGACCCAGCTCATAAACAGGAGTGGTGCTGTTACTAGGGGAAAATAAAGCAGACCTCTCTATTTTATTAACCCTTTGAGGCCCTGATGATGTCAAAACCTTTTGTTTCTTTGAGTTATGCTACCAACAGAACTCAATGTAACGTTTGCATGACATGCAAGGAAAAGAAACCCATTCGTAGACAGCTTCTTCATGATTTTGCCCCTTCTCAGTACAGAGAATGTTCCTGGTTGACTGGGTGTGAGGCCTTTCACGTGGCGCTCGGGTGTGTTGGTTCTCACTAAAGAGACTCTTACCCAGCCAGCACCCTGCTCTGTTCTGATGAGGGGCAAAAAACATTAGTTTGGAGAAAATTCAGGCTTGTCTAAAATCCATAGTCATGTTTGAAGCCACTACTGTGGTTCTGACATTGGCTTTCAGCGAAATTACCTCCCATAGGTGGCTCTAAAGAAATTGTTTTCCTTCTGGAGGGGAACTAACTTGCATACTCTTTTCACATAGAGCGCTGCATGTAAGACTCCCTACCAGCTGTGTCTCTTTAATGAGAACCAGCACCTCTCGTGTACTTAGGGCAAGGCCACATGGAGCGGCCCTGGCAGGGTCACGACACGGCCAACAACCACATTGGCATGTTCGGCGCGGCTGTCAAATACCCTGTTAATGGCCGTGCATTATTGCGGGTAAAACGGCCCTTTACCTGCAAAATTGTGTGACCATAAAGAGTGTATTAATTAACCGTCGCACAATTTTGCAGATACAGGGACGTTTCACCCGCAATAACGCGGGGCCATTAAACAGGGTTTTTGACAGCTGCGCCGAACATGGTGCCTGCGTGGTTGTTGGCCACATCGCGACCGTGTCAGGGCCTTAAACTTAGTAAACACTATTCACATTGGATTTTTTTTTGGAGTGAAACTGTTGGTTGATATTATTATGCTGTATAAATGCTTTAGGCCAGGATCACACACACCATTTTGATGTTGTTTTTGGTGCAGTTTTTGTCTCAGTTCTTTTAACCAAACACAGAAGTGGACACAAAAGAAAGAAGTTGCACTAGTCTTTTCTTTATACCTTTTCTTCCTTTTGGATCCACTACTGACATTGGCTGAAAAAAAACTGTGCCAAAAATGGCACCAAAAACTGCATCAAAACTGTGTGTGTGTGTGATTCAGGTCTTAAAAATGGGCACTTTTGTAAGGCTGGATTCCCATGGGTCGGATGGGATGCATAAAAGTTCGAAATCTGACCTGGAACCCACAGCAAATTCCACCCGAAGAAAACCACACCAAATTATGGTGCCGTTTTTCAGGCGGAAACCAGCACTTAAAAAAAAAACTTCATACTTACCCCTGGCCATAGTCATATAGTCATGAAACACGCTTCGGGATGAGCCCGGTCTTAGATCAGGGATAATACTTATGAGGGAATTTCAACTTGTGTTAACATATTCATAGGCAGCGATCGACTAGCAAGAGAGCAGCCTTTCAGTGGCGGTGCAAGACGCCGCTCTTACCAAATCATTGATGTGCACTCCAGCAGTGCAAATTTCACAGCTGGATATCAGCACATCCATTCACAGTTTGAATAGCGTGTGCGTGGCAGGTTAGAACAGCGGACTAGCTGTTTCAGTTTTCTGTTTTACAGCCTGATACTGAACAGTGTACTTTCTGTGATTACTGAAAGGAAGAGTGGTGTCCTCCGAGCCGCTGTCATAACCTAGTGCTTCATGTTGCCACATCTCAAAAACAAATCAGACTACTGGCAGCAAAATAAAGTTTATTTAAAAGTATCATTCACTGGTAACTGAGTAATGGTCTGGACTTATTGCTCATACATAAAAGCAACTAGAAAACACTGGGGGATGCAACTATTTGCTTAAAGGCAAGTTAAAAATATATAAAATGTATCACCCAGTGAGGGTCTGAACAACACAGTCTGGCACAAGCTCAACACAAGAGCAATCTATTAGTCAGCAACAGATGCGGTACTGCTCTAAAGGGATAACGCACCAACAGTTTTGGCTTTAGGAGCACCCAACTGCATAGATTTGGATCCGTGCCCCCTTGTTTGTTATATTTACTAGCGGTGGTGCACATCAGGGCACTATAAGAAGCTTAAAGGGAATGTGTCGCTAGAATTATTTTGTTTTCTGTTAAACAATTAGTATTTAAGTGATTACACATTGTTTTAATTTTTTTAATTTTTTCACAAGTCAGGAAATAATATAAATTAGATTCTAATTTATAACATTTCCATGTGCTGGCCACTAAAGGGAGCAGTTCCCAAAATTGCAGCATGGTCACTGTGGTAAAGCAGCCTCATTGATGTATGCTGCAAATTTGGGGTAAACACACTCTCTCTAGTGTCCTCACACAATCCCCCCTCCCTTCTTCTGGCTAGTGCCAGGAGAATGAAGAATTTGAATGACTTCAAACCTCCTACACTGTGTGCCGCCATTTTCTGAGCAATGATTACATACAGGGCTCAGCAGACAGTAATACACGAACATAATACACACGAACATAAATAACCTGCTCCTGCCGCCGCCTCCGCTGGTCTACGCTACTCTGCCTTGCGCCTCACTTCGTTGAACATATGGCCGGAAGCCGTGGCCGGAAGTCGTCATCTTACTGTCCGGCAGCGGCTTCCGGTCCACATGAAAATGGCGCCGGATTTCGCTCCCGTTCGCATTCTCTATGAGGTTGTATGTGCCGTATTCCATCTCTTTATGTGTCGTAAATCGAAAATAAAAATAAAAATCATGACACCTTCCCTTTAAAACCCTAAAAGAGGTATTTCTATAAAAGATTTAAAATAGTCACTGCAAGTCAATTTATAAATGTTTTTTGTTCAAATCTCATTGACTTTGCTGCTTTCCATAGCGGAAATTCTGCAGCATTTACGCTACATGGGAACCCAGCCTAAATGTTGCACACTTTGGGATTTTTTAATAACACTAGCGCACCACGTGTATGCCGGTATCTCTACCCTGTACAGCATGCACCAGATTAATCAACGGGTCTGGCCTAAAAATAAACATACAAAAATAATACCAGGTAAGACCTGGATTGTTTTCAGACACTTTCTATATAGAAAATGTTCAGATATCCGATTTTCCCACTTTTTAGACATTTATCACCGAACTGAGCCATTCGGGGCATTATTAAATCTTGTTTAAGTACACTGATAAATCTAACCTACTGACTTAATGTATTCTTATGGAGTCAAATGTTGCACATGTATCCGCGTTAGCCTAAAAGACTGTTGGAAAAGTATAGAAGAAAAGTGAAATGTACAATTTTTTGTGAAAACCTAATGATACTTACCTGTAGGCCGGGTTCCCACGTAACATAAACGCTGCAGAATTTCTGCAACGGAATCCTGTGTGGAAATTCCACAGCATTTACAGTAGCAGCAAATAGAATGAGATTTAGAAAATCTCATGCCCACACTGCGGAAAAAAAGTGCACAAAAGTCATGCGGAAAGTGTTCTGGGGTGAGTTTTTCAATTCCGCAGCATGTCAATTTTTGCTGCATATTCTATTCAGAGATGCTGCGTGTTTGGCCCATAGACATCAATGGGGAGTAGAAATTGCGCAACAGATTTATGTTGTTGCGGTTTTTACAGCTTTACATACATATACTTTGCTATAACCAATGTTTGAGGCCGGATTTACACGAGCGTGTGCGCTTTGCACGCGAGAAAGGTACTTAACAGCTCCGTGTGTCATCACCATATGATGCTCGGCTGCGTGATTTTCGCGCAGCCGCTATAATTAAGACACTCTGTTTGGATGTTTGTAAACAGAAAAGCATGTGGTGCCATTCTGTTTTCATTCATACTTTTTACTGGTGTTGCGCGAATCAATAGCGTCACACGGAAGTGATTTTGTGTGCTGCGCGTGATTTTCACGCTCCCATTGATTTCAATGGGTGCGTGATGCGCGAACAATGCACAAATAACGGACATGTCGTGAGTTTAACGCAGCGGTCACACGCTGCGTGAAACTCACGGACAGTCTGCACGGCCCCATAGACCAACATAGGTCCGTGCGAGGCGCGTGAAAATCACGCGCTTTGCACGGACATATATCACGTTAGTCAAAATAAGCCCTAACACTAAGGGCACATTCAGACTTTGCGGAATTTTTCTGCTGCAAATGGTGCAGATTTGGGGCAATTACGCAACGAATCTGCACCAACATTTGCATATTTGACAGGTAATTCAGACTTTGCAGAAAACACAGCGGACTTGCCACAGACTTCAGTTTTTGCATTGCAAAGGCTGAAATACGCAGTGAAATTTCGCTTATTCTCCGCAACAGACATGCTGTGGACTGAAAATTTTGCACCGCAGCCTATGGTCCGCAGCGGAGTTTTCCGCAACGTCTGCACGAAGAACTAAAAAGGTGTGGAAATCAATGGACAAACTGTCTGAAAAAGATTTCCACTGCGGACTGTCCGCAGCGGAATTCCACAGCAATTCCGCCACGTCTGAATGTGCCATAAGGGTTTGTTCCCACACACAGGATACGCTGCAAATTTTCTGCACCAAAAAATCTGCCGCAGAATCTCTAGAAAAACGCTGGTAAATCTGTGACAGAAATCCCCACAAAAGAGTGTGTTTTTCTGCTCATATTGCTGCGGAAAAACACAGCGTTTTTTCCAAAGCGGTTTTACCTGCGTATTTGGTGTTAAACATTGGTTATAGCAAAGTATATGTGCACCTGCGGATTTCCAGCGGTTTTTACTGCATTTCCGCAGCGTTTCCCTTGTAAAAACCGCAACATCATAAATCTGTTGCAGAATTTCTTATCCCCATTGAAGTCTATGGGCCAAACACGCAGCATCTCCGCAAAGAAAAACGCACCGCAGAACACTTTCCACATGACATTTGTGCGTTTCTTTTCCGCCGTGTGGGCATGAGATTTTATAAATCTCATTAACGTCGCTGCTACTATAAATGCTGCGGAATTCCCGCACAGAACTCTGTTGCTGAAATTCTGCAGCATTTATGCTACGTGGGATCCCGGCCTAAGGGCATGACCACACATGGCGGAATTCCTCCGCAACTGTCCGCATCAATGCCGCACAGAATCTGCGTTGCAGATTCTGCAGCGGATCTGCACAAAATGTGCAGAAAATTGATGCGGACTGGCCGCTGCGGACTGCAGGAAAAGTGCTTCCCTTCTCCCTATTCAGTGCAGGATAGAGAGAAGGGACAGCACTTTCCCTAGTGAAAGTCAAAGAAATTCATACTTACCGCCCGTTGTCTTGGTGACGCGTCCCTCTTTCGGCATCCAGCCCGACCTCCCTGGATGACGCTCCAGTCCATGTGACCGCTGCAGCCTGTGCTTGGCCTGTGATTGGCTGCAGCCGTCACTTAGAATGAAACGTCATCCTGGGAGGCCGGACTGGAGACAGACGCAGGGAGTTCTCGGTAAGTATGAACTTATATGTTTTTTTACAGATACATGTATATTGAGATCGGTAGTCACTGTCCCGGGTGCAGAAACAGTTACTGCCGATCGCGTAACTCTTTCAGCACCCTGGACAGTGACTATTTACTGACGTCTCCTAGCAACGCTCCCGTCATTACGGGAGCCCCATTGACTTCCTCAGTCTGGCTGTAGACCTAGAAATACATAGGTCCAGCCAGAATGAAGAAATGTCATGGTAGTAAAAACAATACGCTCCGCAGCACACATAAGATCTGCGGACTTCATTGCGGAATTTTGACTCTCCATTGAAGTCAATGGAGAAATTCCGCCATGAGTCCGCAACCAGTCCGCCACTGCTCCGCAACAGACAGAGCATGCTGCGGACACCAAATTCCGCTCCGCAGCCTATGCTCCGCAGCGGAATTGTACGCATCGTGTAAACGAACACTGCTCAATTAAAGTGAAAGTCAATGGAGAAACGGCTCCGCTGCGGATTAACGCTGCGGAGTGTCCGCAGCGGAATTTAAGTGAAATTCCGCCATGTGTGAACCCGCCCTAAGGGTATGTTCCCATACACAGGATATGCTGAAGATTTTCTCCGTTTTTTCCGCATCGATTTTACCTGCGGATTTTGTGTTAAACGTTGGTTATAGCAAAGTATATGTGCATCTGCGGATCCTCAATGGCTTTACTGTGTTTCCGCTGCGTAAACGCGAATCCCTATTGAAGGCTAAGGGCCAAACATGCAGCATAAATTGACGTGTTGCGGAATTGAAAAACGCAAAGCAGACCACTTTCCGCACGACTTTTGTGCGGCTTTTTTTACGCAGCGTGCGCATGAGATTACCAAGTACTGTGGTCTGTTGCAATCACATAATGTTTTTATGAACATAGGCCATCATGTCAGGACATTCACATCGCAGTAATGGCACTGACGCAGAATTTTAACGGAACCACTGTGGAAATGAGTAGAAACCTCACAGTTTAGAAGATTGCTTTCCACTTTACAACTGGATGTGCAGTAAGTGTCCTTGCAGATGCTAAGCTGCAGTTTCTCTATTTGGCATCACGGCAAAACTGAGTCAGGCATCTGCAAAGAAATTGATTGAAACATATTTTATTGTACCCACAAAATGTGGGTAAAATGTATTCCTGTTTTACACATTTTGTGGTTGAAAGTAGTCTGCACTATTGTTTACCCTAATTCCATCTGAAATAGGTATCAGTGGATTTCTAAAAACTATTTAGTGACTCGGTTAATCTATTTGTTCGCAGGATCTGAGAGTCGCTATTTCTCTGCAGATCCAGTTGTAACACAGAATTGGAAAGAAATCTTAGGCTATGTTCACACGCTTAACAAAAAATGATTGTAAAATACGAAGCTGTTTTCAAGGGAAATCAGCCTCTGATTTTCAGCCGTTTTTTAACCATCAAGCATTTTTTGAGACAAAGAAAAACGGCTCCAAAAACATCTCAAGAAGTGAAATGCACTTCTTTTTTACGGGGCGTTTTTTTTAAAAAAAAACGTCCCGTTGGAACGAAACACCGTTTTTCCCATTGAAATCAATGTGCAGACGTTTACGACCCGAAAAACGGATACCTCACAATACCTACTGATTTAGATTGTGGGTAAAATGGTGAGCAATAGTTGTGGGCAACAAAAATCAAGGCAGTGGACATAGACACAAAATATAGGTAGCAAAAATATGTGCAGATGAAGAATTCTACTTCTACTTTTTGTATCGACTTTGGCTAAAAAGACACATCAAGAAATGTAATGTGTGTTTTCTTAGCCAAAATCAGAAGTGGAAAAAGAGAAAGATATCTGGATAGCCAAACAAACCAATGTAGTGTAAAAAAACTTTCATTACTTTTTTTATTTTTAATTTTATCCACTACTACGTAACTTCATGCTACTGCGAAAATGCAGCCAGACTTCATTTTGGTACAAAGTCGAAACAATGATAAAATTAGACCGTGTATTGCGCGAACATTTATGTATACACAGAAATATGTAATTTTATGCCTATACAGTTGCTTATGTCTGCCCCTTACTGCCATTAACAAATGTATATTGCACAGTATACATTGCTTTTTTGAACAGTTCTCAAAAGTTGCAGCCTTTTGGCATACGTTTGCCCATTAAACTCTATTGGTAAAAATGTGTATATGTTGGGAAATTTTCCTGGCATATCCATCGACAGTGCACCCCAAAGTGTACAATGTAATCCAATGGAAAAAATATTCTGCAGCTGAATTGCTTGCTTTGCGGAATATTTTTCTTTAGGATTACATTGTAAAGTAAGGGTATGTTCACACGGCCTATTTTCAGACGTAATTTGGGCGTTTTACGCCTCGAATTACGCCTGAACAAACGCCCCTAATATGCCTACAAACATCTGCCCATTGCTTTCAATGGGTTTTACGATGTTCTGTTCCCACGAGACTTAATTTTACGCGTCGCTGTCAAAATACGACGCATAAAATTACGGCTCATCAAAAGAAGTGCAGGACACTTCTTGGGAAGTTTTTGGTGCCGTTTTTCATAGACTCTATTGAAAACAGTTCCAAAAACAGCCGTAAGAAACGCAGCAAAAAACGCGAGTTGCTAAAAAACTTCTGAAAATCAGGAGCCGTTTTCCCTTGAATACAGCTCCGTATTTTCAGACGGTTTTTGTTAAGCGTGTGAACATACCCTAAGAATACGCTGCGAAAATACAAGGCAAATATGCCACGTGTGAATGCACCCTAATGGCTACCATGTTTACTCTATTCAATATACTTCTAATGTAGAAAAGTTGAAAAATTAGTCCAGTGGTTGATCCATTCTAAAAAGCTCCATACAACATTAGTAAAATAACTCTAAGGCCCTGTTCAGAGTTTTTTGCAGACAGATAAAATCTGCCTCAGAATTCCATTAGGGATTTTGAGACCGCTTTTGAACTGCCTGCGCTTTTTTCCCGCGTATTTTTTGCTGCGTTTTTTGTCCGCGTCCATTAACGCTAATGTAGGAACTGCGGGCAAAAAACACAGCTAAAAATGCACAGAAATGAGAGCCACATGTTTTTTTCTGCCTCCAATCGATTTCAATGGGAGGTCATGCTACTTTTTTTTACCCGACAGCAGCCAAAAGCCACCTTGAAAAAAAAACACCTCTGTCTCCCATTAGGCTGGGTTCACGCTGAGTTTTTTGCAGGCGGAAAATCTGCCTCAAAATTCAGTTTGGAAGTTTGAGGCAGATTTTCCTCTTCCTGCACGCCGATTTTTGCTGCGTTTTTCGCGGGCATAAAACGCAGCGAAATATGCTTTTTCTGCCTCTCATTGATGTCAAAGGGAGGTCAGAGGCGTAAATGCCAGAAGATAAGGCATGTCTCTTGTTTCTCCCGCGAGCCGGTTTTACCGCTTGCGGGAGAAAATCGCCTCCGCCTCCCATTGAAATCAATGGGAGGCATTTTCGGCTAGTTTTTGTCAAGTTTTGCGGCGCGGTTTCCGCGTAAAAAAACTCATTAAAAAACTCTGTGTGAACCCAGCCGTAGGCCCTGTTCACACAGAGTTTTTTTGATGTTTTTTGACGCGGAAACCGCTTCGCAAAACTCGTCAAAAACCGCCCGAAAATGCCTCCCATTGATTTCAATGGGAGTTGGACAAGTTTTTTTATCGCGAGCAAAAAACCGCGTCGCGGTAAAAAGAAGCGACATGACCCATCTTGAGGTGGTTTCCGCCTCCAAAACCCAATTTCAATCAGTCAGAAAGGGTAAAAAAAACACCTCGACGAGTGTTTAGAAGAGTTTTTGTCAAACCACTGTGCAAAAAACTTCTGGAGCAGTTTTTGCAGGAGGAAATTTCCTCCTGCAAAAAACTCTGTGTGAACACATCCTTAAAATAGTTTTTTGGCACTGATTCTGACTCGGTTTCCAAGTCAAAATCAGCACAACAAAAACTCTGTGTGAACTGACCCTAAATATTTAACTTTTTGTTTCTGTAATTTAAAGCTAACCATAGAGGGCAAATATTGAAACATTCTTCAAGGAGCTCCGATAAGCTAAAACACCTTTTCATTGGTATTTTTAATATTAGAAGATCTAGCACAATTCTATTAAACAGAATCCCATAATACTATATTTACTCAATGTGTAATATAAACTTTCCTTTTAATAAAAATGTCTAGATGGTTGTCATGGAACTGAAAGGCCACATTCTTGACATTTAGCAATAAGATAGACTGACAAGGAAGGTTTCAGTAACTCAGTGCTGTGGTGTGTATATTCCGAAAACTTTACAGAATAGACGTATTTCAATTGACTCGGTTGGAAGGTATTTTTCATTGCTCACTTCTTTTCTATTATGCGTTCAACTAGGCTTTTCCTTTTATGAGTCAATTGAATAAAGAATGAAATTTTTTTGTCTCTTTCTCTATATATCTAGGATAATCTTCTCTACCTCTTAAAAAGAAACATATGATATAATATCTTACCAAACCCGAGAACTCGAATATGTCCTTCCCATAATAGCTGTAAAAACAATTTACACATACTCCGAAGAAATTAAAAAATATTAATAGCTGCATCATTAACCTGCTTGGACCTTATTTTCCTTAGCCTGGAAAAAGATGGCAGTGTTAGTCTGGCTAGAAGGAGCATGACGTGATTTAGTTATGTTTGATACTTTTGCCTTAGCAAATGTCAAATGTAGAGAAAAAAAACTATTAATAATTATCTGCATTCAATGTGCTAAAGGCTGCGCTTTAGAAGAGGATGTTCTGTAAAATATATGCAGCACAGCATAAACTTTACCCATTCCTCAAAATAATATATTAGGTAGATGTAGATACAAAAAGAAAGGTGACAGGGAATGAAATAAAATAATAAACTACTCAAAGAGGTAAACTATTTTCGAACTTCTGGGATAAATAAAAACACAGGTATTCTCTGAAAACACAAGAGGCAGTTTGGCCGAGAAGTTATTTCATGTTAATCACTTTGTATTTACTGCATCTTGAGAAAAGCACATTTGTTATGCAGACTGTGTTCATGGTTGTAGCTTGATCATTAATGCAGTGCTGCCAGAAGCAGAATGAATTAGCCTGCTGAATACTAAGCTGGGAAGCCGATATGAACCAGAGTGGCAGGATGATACTGGCTAGATTAAAAATTCTTGGAGGCTATACGATTATGTATTATGACCTGTGATGACAGTAGCTATTTTTAGTACTTTCATTAAGAGTAGATGGCAGATGATGGAGTTTGAAAAGCTGTAATTACTTAATAGCACATTCTATCTCGAAATCAATACCCTTCATCACATTGCCCATGCTGTACCTGACATGTACAAAATAGCAGCTATATATCTGCACTTAGGGAGCATCAATGTTATTTTATATAATATATATTTTTTCTTTTTTAAGACATACTGTGGTTTCTGACATGTGACATTACCTCTTATCCCTATAAATTTTTATGGTCAAGTACCTGAACAGTAGCGTGGACCCACTGTGTCACTATTTGATTTGGCTTAGGGCTAAACCGGGGGTCAAAGTCTAAGGAATGTTGATCAATAACTTAAAATGTCCCACATGGGATATGGAATCCCCAAGTTCTGTCTACAGGGTAGTCTGCCAACTGATTGCAGATGGTATTTTCAAAGTGAGGTACTAAAATAAAAAAACAGAAGCGTGATTTTACAAATCCGACGTTCATGAAACATACTAGGACAGATACAGGTAAGGGCTGGCAGCGATCAAAAGGCATTCAAGGAATAGTCGGGGGCAAATCCATAATAGTAATAATAAACACCTTCACAAATAGGAACAAAGGAGCCTATTGATCAGACAAGATGTGGAGGTCCTGGGCAGGTTTAACTAGTCAGAGGTACTCCGCCATAGACTGAGCAACAATACCGGACATGTGCCTGTGGTTTTAAGATGTCGCTCTGGGAAAGCAACATAGTTTGCCAGCAGCGGCGGTGAAACAAGGAGAAGGACATTGACTCAACAGGTCATCGGAGAAGTCTGTTTCCCGTTTTACAATGCTAGTCTATAGTATATTACAAAAAAAGAAAATAATTTGTATGACCAAAAACAGAGGTGAAGATAATTCCCCATAAGAAGCTATCTGGCAAATATTTTTGGGATAGAAATACTTTGTAAGAATAAGCAGAACCATTCTGTATTTTGTAGTTCAGTCCAGTTGTAGGCATTTCACTTTATGACCAAATGAAGGCAAAGTTCTGTTGGCTTTCTAGAGTTTTCATGGATGTATGGTATGAAAAGGAACACCTGCTCTAATCCAAATCCTTCATCTTCAACTACCCAATTGCTCTAAGGGACTGGTACGTTGTATGAATCATCCATGCTGTTATAGTATTTTTTCCTATAGAAATAGGTAGTAGATTGGGATATTAACATTGTAAAGAGCTCAGGGTACAAAGCAAACTTATTCTCGACTGCATTACATATTTGTCACCATGTTTAAGTTCTACACAAAATTCTGACTAATAATGTTTGGGCTAACTTAAATCGATAAGATAAGGCACAAATGTTTACTATACCACGTCACCATAAAGTAATTTACAGAGCCTCCATGTTTAACAAAACTGTTTCAAGGACCGGTTTGACATGGCCATAATTACAGCCGGTCAGGTTAGATGGAATCCTACATCTAGAGGGCTTAACAGCTCCTGTCCTCATTCGATCATTCTGACATAAATGTACATCATGGGACCTCTACATACGACGATCCATAGCATACATTTACATGAGGTTAAGTTAAAGGCTATGTACACCTTTGAACTAGTTTATATATATATATATATATATATATATATATATATACATATATATATATATATGTGTGTGTGTGTCTTTATCCGTATGATTGGTGTAACTTTCACTATTTTTATAAAAAAATATTTTTACTTTTTGAGATACAGGTGCTTTGCATCTAGTATACAGAGCAGCTGTACCGTGCGCTAAGATCTGAACCACACAGGATCCACGTGTAATCTATCACATCTAAGATATGAACTTAGATGTGATCGATAGCATCTCGATCCAGCGTGTCAGAGACACGCAGGACCCGCTGGCACTGAACTCGCAGACGTGAGAGATACAGGATTCAGGGCAATATACAGCTGCTCTGTATATAGTATACCAAGCAGCTGCATCTCAAAAAGTAAAAATACATTTTAATAAAATGCATTTTGAAAATTGCACCAATCACACTGACAAATATTTTTATTTAAAAAAAAAACAATAATTCAAAAGGTGTGTATATAGCCTTTAAGGGACTAAGATATGTACTGTACAGTGTGATGTACAGATACAGGTGATATTGAACGATGGCATACCTCTAAATAATATTCATATAGCAACCATGACATACTACTATATTGTAAAAGGGCTAAATAATATCGCCACACCATGACCAGATATAACCGCCACATAGTAACTGAACAACACCACCATACTCTTGCTGAATAATGCCACCACATCATTACTACATATTATCACCACATAGTGCCTCAATAATACTTCCACACAATGACTACATATTACCACCACATGGTGATTGAATAATACCACCATATCAATAATATGCCACAGCATGACCACATATTACCACCGCATAGTAAATGAATAATAGCAATATACTGTTACCAAATAATACCTCCACACCATGACCACATATTATCACAACATAGTATCTGAATAATACCATCATACTGTCACTTAATAAAAACCACTATACAAAGACAAATATTACCACCATACAGTGATAGATACCAGTTCTACACAGGCACTCTACATACTAGTTAAGTCAAGACAGTACTGTTATATCCAGTAACTCACAGTTCACGTCTTCTCAGATTAGGGTTTTTCACTTTCCCTTTTCATCTGGATCTGACCTAGACTGCCATGAAGACGTCTCCCAAACAGACCTCATCTATGCAAACTTTGCTGTCCATAAATCTTTAGCTTATCGCTTTTCCGGAATCCACCCCACCTATTCTTCACGCTTTACACAAACATCCCTTCCTGACTCCATTTTAACATTACCATCCTGGTGCTTCCCCCATAACTGTGCCCACACTTCTGTGTAGTAAAGTGTTCCCAAATAGTGTACTTTAGAGATATTGGTGTCATAACTATGAGTATATAAGTCTCTGCATGTGTATATGTTCCAATATGTGTGTGTGTATGTATATATATATATATATATATATATATGTGTCTATATATGTGTCTGTATGTGTATATATTTCCCTGTGTATGTGTATATTTATGTGTATGTGTATATTTGTGTGTGTGTGCGCGCCTGTCTGGGTATAGTTATACCAGGTATATCAGAGTGTGATATCTGTGATGTTACATAGGACTGCAGGTAACATCTTCTACATTATCTGTAATAAGAGACTTATCACTGTGTTATCTGTGGTGTTACATAAGACTGCAGGTAAGGCTTGGTTCAGATCTGCGCCAGGGTCACGTTCCGACGTTCCGTCGGAACGGGACCCTGACTGACACAAACGGAAACCAAAGGTTTACATTTCCATCACCATTGATTTCAATGGTGACTAATCCGGTCCCAATGGTTTCCATTTGTGAACAAAGCCTTAGGGTATGTTCATACGCAGAGTCAAAAACGTCTCAAAATACAGAGCTGTTTTCAAGAGAAAACAGCTCCTGATTTTCAGATGTTGTTGTGCCACACGCGATATTTGCGGCGTTTTTTACAGT
The DNA here is from genome assembly GCF_050947455.1 of Rhinoderma darwinii. NCBI lineage: Eukaryota > Metazoa > Chordata > Amphibia > Anura > Rhinodermatidae > Rhinoderma > Rhinoderma darwinii. Next base: position 388,293,735 of record NC_134688.1, on the reverse strand, counting down.
CATTTTTGGAGCTTTTTATAATAGAGTCTATGGAAAATGGCTCCAAAAACGGCCCAAGAAGTGTCCTGCACTTTTTTTTCGCGGCTGTTTTTTTACGCGTAAAAAAACGCTGTGAAAAACGCTCCATCAGAACAGAACGCCGTTTTCCCATTGAAATCAATAGGCAAATGTTTGGAGGCATTCTGCTTCCGATTTTTCGGCCGTTTTTCAGGCATTTACGGTCCGAAAATAGGCCGTGTGAACATAACCTCACATCTACTACATTATCTGTACTCATGGAGTTATCACTGTGTAATCTGTGGTGTTACATAGGACTGCAGGTAACATCTACTACAATATCTGTACTGTGTATATGTGTGCCTGTGTGGGTATATATGGATGTGTGTGTGTGTGTGTGTGTGTGTGTGTGTGTGTGTGTACATGTATACATATGTGTGTATACTGTATATATATATATATATATTTGCCTGTATGTCTATATATGTGCCTTTATGTATTTGTATATGTTCCAGTATGTGTGTATGTATGAGCCTCCTGTGTGTGTGTGTGTTTGCGTGTGTGTGTGTGTGTGTGTATGTATATGTGTGTGTGTGTACATTCCTCCTTTGTCTGTGTGCGTGTGTGTGTGCGTGTGTGTGTGTGTGTGTATGTGTCTGTATGTCTATATATATGTATTTATGTATGTACAGTATATATGTTCCAGTATGTGGTGTCTATATATATGGTTATATTTTTATTTGTGGAGGGCAGCAATAGAGAATTCCGCACAGGGCGCCATCCAACCTAAGGCTGGCCTTGTCTACACATTAATAGTGCTCTTTAGTGCCCCCAACATAGTAATAGTGCTTCTTAGGTATGCCTCAATAAAGTAATACAATTAATACTCACAACTCCACTTCAATCATGTGCACTGTTAATTAGTTGTCAGCCAGCACCATCAGCATTCAACAACGCGTGTCAAGGTCAAAGGGCAAACAGCATGGTTCCATGGGGTACAAGTTGAGTGATGTCATGCAAGAGAGGACTTGGTGCTCAGCCTGGAGAAACGGCATCCCTCATGAGAGGGGGGGTGCAGTCTGCGCAAGGGACGATCAGAGGAGGAGCCAGATAGGAGCACAGGTAGAGCGGCAGCACACACAGCATCACACAAATTACACACACAGAACAGGCTTTCAGAGAGAGTAACTAGCATTTGTCCATTCTTGTTGACAGTGCGCCCCAGGTGTAAAAAATGTGCTTTGCATTATGGTCCTGAGAAACCTGCCTTATCCTACTCCTATAAAGTCAGCCTGCTTTTATAGGCGTCTGGAAATTGAGGGGGGTACAATTTTTGCTATCTTCTGCACCATCAGATAACTAATATTGTGGAACTTTTTTTTTTTTGTCACTAAATGCACTGTATTTGAACTTTATTTCTCTATTAATACATTAAAATAAATTACCTCAGAAGTCAATGCAACTGTATCATACTAATAACATGTCAATTTTTTTTGAAAAGCACAAAGTGTCTCGGCAAATGTCAGAGCCATCTTCTGTTATTATGTCATGTGCTTTATGCCATAAATCTGAAGTTAATGTGCTTTGTGAATACATACAAATGTCAGTCTAAAACTTGTATTCTTCATGTTGCTTTTTTTTTTTTTACTTTATGTCGCACAGGAGAAATACTTCACATTCATTATTTCTACATCAGATAAACCGGCTGAATACTGAATATTAAAGTTCTTCAAGGCGCTACAACAAATGGACTAATAGAAAATGAATGCACTAGTGCTTGGTGCCTGTCATAAATGAACTTTTATAAAATTGAAAAGAATTCAATGTTTAAACAGGAAACTCTTTGAGCCAAATGCCATCTGGTGACAGTTTTTCCAGAAACCCTAAAGATAGAGACAGAATGTTTCTGTTTAGGGTGAGAGATGTATATAAAGTAAGGGCATAGTATGGTTTTTTTGTGTGAAAAGGAGAATAAAAATATGAATAATGTATCTTAATGATTTAAAATATACTTTAATATACGGTTGATTCCATTAAATTATCAAAACCTATAATTAGTTACATTAAAATTCAGCTGGCAGATATAATATGAATAATATACAGAGAGTGTAAAATACCTTTTTTGCTTTCTTTGCCCATAGTTTTTTTTTTTGCGTTTTAACCCCTTAAGGACGCAGCCTAGTTTGGGCCTTAAGGCTCAGAGCCCATTTTTCAAATCTGACATATTTCACTTTATGTGGTAATAACGTCGGAATGCTTAAACCTATCCAAGCGATTCTGAGATTGTTTTCTCGTGACACATTGGGCTTCATGTTCGTGGTAAAATTTGGTCGATATATTCAGTCTTTATTTGTGAAAAATTGCAAAATTTAGAGAAAATTTACAAAAAATAGCATTTTTCAGAATTTAAATGCATCTGCTTGAAAAACAGACGGTTATACCACCCAAAATAGTCACTAGTTCACATTTCCCATATGTCTACTTTAGATTGGCATCGTTTTTTGAACATTATTTTATTTTTCTTGGACGTTGCAAGGCTTAGAACATAAACAGCAATTTCTCATATTCTTAAGAAAATTTCAAAAGCCTTTTTTTGAAGGTACCGGTTCAGTTCTGAAGTGGATTTGAGGGGCCTATGTATTAGAAACCCCCATAAAACACCCCATTTTAAAAACTAGACCCCTCAAAGTATTCAAAACAGCATATAGAAAGTTTTTTAACCCTTCAGGCATTTCACAGGAATTAAAGCAAAGTGGAAATGAAATTTGCAAATTTCATTTTTTCTGCTGAATTTCAAATTTATTAATTTTTTTTCTGTAACACAGAAGGTTTTACCAGAGAAATACTACTAAATATGTATTGTCCAAATTCTGCAGTTTTTATAAATGTCCCACATGTGGCCCTACTGCGCTCGTGGACTAAAACACAAGCCCTAGAAGCAAAGAAGCACCTAGTGCATTTTAAGGCCTCTTTTTTATTAGAATATATTTTAGGCAGCATGCCAGGTTTGAAGAGGTGTTGAGGTATCAAAGCAATGGAAACCCACCAGAAGTGACCCCATTTTGGAATCTACACCCCTCAAGGAATTCATTTATGGTTTTTGTTATCATTTTGACCGCACAGTTTTTTCACAGCACCTATTTGAATTGGGCTGTGAAATGAAAAAAAAGATATTTTTTCCATTAAGATGTAATTTTTGATCAAAATTTCTTATTTTCACAGGGAACAACATACCCCATTTTGTTGCCCAATTTGTCCTTAGTGCGGCAATACCCCATTTGTGGTGATAAACTGCCGTTTGGGCCCATGGGAGGGCTCAGAAGGAAAGGAGCGCTATGTGTTTGTTGGAGTCCAGATTTTGCTGGATTGGTTTTCGGGTGCCATGTCGCATTTACAGAGCCCCAGAGGTATCAAAGCAATGGAAACCCACCAGAAGTGACCCCATTTTGGAAACTACACCCCTCAAGGAATTCATTTATGGTTTTTGTTATCATTTTGACCGCACAGTTTTTTTACAGCACCTATTTGAATTGGGCTGTGAAATGAAAAAAATGATATTTTTTCCAATAAGATGTCATTTTTGATCAAAATTTCTTATTTTCACAAGGAACAACATACCCCATTTTGTTGCCCAATTTGTCCTTAGTGCGGCAATACCCCATTTGTGGTGATAAACTGCCGTTTGGGCCCATGGGAGGGCTCAGAAGGAAAGGACCACCATTTGGCCTACTGGAGCTTTTCTGGTGCTAAGTCATGTATGCAGAAGCCCCTGAGGTACCAGTAGAGTTGAAACCCCCGAGAAGTGACCCCATTTTAAAAACTACACCTCTTAAGACATTCATCTAGAGGTGTAGTGAGCATTTTGACCCCACAGGTACTGTGTAAAAGATAATGCGCAGCAGATGGTGCAGAGTGAGATTTGCAATTTTATATATATATATATGGCATGTCAGTGTCCGATATAGTGTGCCCAGCATGCGCCACCGGAGATATACACCCCTTAAATTGTAATGTGGGTTCTCCTGGGTACGGCAATACCCTACATGTGGCTGTTATCAGCTGCCTGGGCACACAGCAGGGCTCAGAAGGGAAAGATGAGGGGGGTAAGCTGTGCGGAGTGCATCACGGTAAATTAAAAATCAAGGGATGTATGATACATTTTAAAACAATCTTTTATACAGAGCCCTGGTTTTTCGGGACACGTGTCACATTGGTATATTGTGTTCTTCCTTATCCCCCTCTTATAGCAGACTCTGCACCTCTTTTGACTCTTTCCCTTTCCACCGGTTTGGGGAACTTCTCTTGGAAAGTGTTGCCCTGGTACGATGCGTGTGGCCTCGCTTCCAGAAGTACTGGGTGCCCCCCCTTCCTGGTCCCTAAAGATTAGATCTTGAAATTCCAGGAAAGTTCCCCTCTGGCCTGCACATCGACGTAGCACGTACGCATTGTACAAAGCCATCTGTATGATGTGCCCGGCCAGCTTCTTATACCACACCGCATGGCGCTGTAGGGCTTCAGGACTTGATTTGACAAGTTCTTCCCTCCCATGTACCTATTGTAGTCCAGGATGCAGTCTGGTTTGGGGGTGGCCTTTCCTTCATATATCCTAAACCTGTAGGTATACCCTGATGCACTCTCACAGCTTATACATCTTCACGCCATACCTTGCCCTCTTACCCGGCAGGTACTGGCGGAATTGAACCCTCGCTTTAAAATGTACCAGGGACTCATCAATAGAAATACACTTCTCGGGGGTGTATGCTTGGGAAAACCGGGCACTGAAACGGTCTAATAGGGGTCTCCGTTTATACAAACGGTCAAAATGGGGTCATCTCGGGGTGGGCACGACTCATTATCAATATAATGTGAGAAGCGAAGTATTGCCTCATTTATTTATTTTTTTAGGTTCCAGTTCAGTTCTGAAGTTGCTTTGAGGGGCCCATATATTAGAAACCCCTATCAAACACCCCATTTTAGAAACTAGACCCCTCAAAGTATTCACAACAGCATGTAGAAAGTTTATGAACCCTTTAGGTGTTTCACAGAAATTTAGAGCAAAGTAGAGGTGACATTTACTTTTTTTTTTTGTCAGAAAATCCTCTTTATACCATTTTTTTTATAACACAAAAGGATTTATCAGAGAAACGCAACTTAATACTTATTGCCCAGATTCTGCAGTTTAGAGAAATATCCCACACGTGGCCCTCGGGCCGGTAATGGACTGAAGCACCGGCCTCCGAAGCAAAGGAGCACCTAGTGGATTTTGAGCCCTCTTTTTTATTAGGCACCATGTCCGGTTTGAAGAGGTCTTGTGGTGCCAAAACAGTGGAAAACCCCCAAAAGTGATCCCAATTTGGAAACTAGAGACCTTGAGGAATCCATTGCAGTTTTCATGTCATGCATGCGACTTTTTGATCAGTCTTTATTCTATTTTTATGTGGCGCGGTGACTAAAAAACCGCAATTCTACTATTGTTTTTTTGTTCTATTTTTTTCACAGCGTTCACCGTGCGCTATAAATGACACATTCACTTCATTCTGCGGGGCGATACGATTACGGCGATACCAGATGTTTATAGTTTTTTTATGTCTTATGGCGTTTGCACAATAAAATACGTTTTGTAAACAATCATTCACTTTTTGTGTTCCCTTATTCTAAGAGCCAGAACGTTTTTATTTTTCCTTCAAAAAAGCCGTGCGAGGACTTATTTTTTGCGTAACGAACTGTAGTTTCGATCAGTACCATTTTTCGGTACATGCGACTTTTTGATCTCTTTTTATTCCATTTTTTGGGAGGTGAAGTGACCAAACAATTGTGATTGTGGTGCGGTTTATTATTTATTTTTTTTACGGCGTTCACCGCGCGGGATAAATAACGAAATAATTTTGTAGTTCAGGCCGTTACGGACGCGGCGATACCAATTATGTATAGTTTATTTGTTTATTTATTTATTTATTTTAATAATAAAGACTGACAAGGGAAAAAGGGGGATTTTTACTTTTATTACTTTTAAAACTTTTATTTTCTTATTTTTACACAACTTTTTTTAACTTTTTTTTAACTTTTTTACTTTGTCCCATTAGGGGACTTGAGGGCAGGAGGTCCTGATCGCTATTCTAATACACTGCACTACATGCGTAGTGCAGTGTATTAGAACTGTCAGCTACTCACTGACAGCAAGCATAGTGGGTCCTGACTCTGTCAGGACCCACTAGGCTTCCGTCTATGACATAGCCGGACGCCATTTTTTGGTGTCCGGTTGCCATAGTCACCATCGCCGGCCGCTATCGTGTAGCAGGCCGGCGATGGCGGATTAACCCCTAAGAAGCCGCGATCGCTATTGAACGCGGCTTCTGAGGGGTTAAATCTGCGGGGACCACCGCGATCGGTCCCGGCACATTGAGCAGTGATAGTCTGCTGTCGGAAACAGCAGCTATCACAGCTCATGCACGCGCCCCGCGCGAACGGCGCCGTGTTTACTCCATGACATACTATTATGTCATGGAGCGCGAACGATGCACTTACCATGACATAATAGTATGTCCTGGAGCGTTAAGGGGTTAAACTGCACAAAGAAATGCAGCGTTTTTTAACTAACAGCATTTTTTATGCTGTTTTTGAGGTATTTTTTATTTAGTTTCATTGTGTGCATGCCAACTAATGGCATACAAAAAGCAGGCTGCGTTTGGAAAACAAGATGTCAATGACCAAAAAAATTCCACAAAAATGCCTTAAGGGTATGTGCACACGATAGCAGGCATTTACGTGTGAAAAGAGAAAACAGCTGCCTCGTTTCACACGTAAATGCTCCTCCTCGTATTATGCGAGGCGTCTGTGACGCTCGTAAATCTTGAGCTGCTCTTCATTGAGTTCAATGAAGAACGGCTCAAATTACGTTGCAAAGAAGTGCTCTGCATTTCTTTGCCGAGGCAGTAAATTTACGCGTCGTCGTTTGACAGCTGTCAAACGACGACGCGTAAATTACAGGTCGTCTGCACAGTACGTCGGCAAACCCATTCAAATGAATGGGCAGATGTTTGCCGACGTATTGTAGCCCTATTTTCAGACGTAAAACGAGGCATGATACGACTCGTTTACGTCTGAAAATAGGTCATGTGAACCCAGCCTAAGCAAAAACACAGCGTATTTAGTGCTTTTTATATTTTACAATAAAATCTTGTTCAATATCTTGCTGCACAAAGAAACTCACCCCAAAATCACTATTAAAAAAAAGTAATTATAAACACCATGAAAAATGCAGCCAAACGCTGTGTGTGACAAGCAGGCCAGGTGAAGCGTGCTCCACGCGAAACTACCGTCACCATGTGTGCAGTCCTACATTTCCCCACTGTGATACCCATTAGGATTGCAATAAAGAATATCCTCCTCATACGACTACTAGGTGAGTGCCGCCTCTTGTTTTCTTCATGAATCTACAGTTTAAAATATATGAGAAAATCCAAAGTATCCCACTATATAGAAAGTTATCATCATAAATCTATTTACCTAAAAAAATTATATAAGACATAAAATGCCAATAGTTGAAAAATATCACAGTCTTTGTTATTCATTACATCCAAAAACAGATTCAAATGAGACATAATGGAAAGAGCGGCATCACCGGTTTGAAAAATATGGGATATGATTGTTACATTGCAAACCCACCAAGATGGCAACATTAGTAATGGGTAAATTGCATGGTGAAAATACAAATATAAAGATATAAATAATAGAGGAACTAGAACATTTGAATGATGCAGAAGGGGTCAATACTATGGAACAAACGTCATTATTGTATTGTTTAAAACAATCCCAACATAATGTAAAAATGTCATAAGAAGTCCCTTAATACTGTACATACCCATAGCTTTTTACAAACCAAGATGATGCCAACCTCAAAGCACATTTCGCCACAGCTTTTGTCTGGTTCGCTTTTCAATAAAAAGAGTTTCTGCAAAACGACACTGTTTTTTACACATTTTTATGCAACTGTACAGTTTCATGCGTCTGGGGCAATATGTTCAGCCACACGTAAAGAACATGTTTGAAAAATATAACCCACAAACGCACTGTGAATAGATCCTAAACCACGCTAGAGCTGTCTGGCACCTGCTTGTCCCTGTTGAAATAACAATAATCAGTCAAGCCAAATGCATATACTAAATATTAAGGGAGTTAGGTGTGTCTACTGTAGGCCAAAACAGGTGTTTAGAGGAGTTACAGTATTCTATGTCTATGACCACATAATCTGCACTAAAGTAGAATGGATTCAACACTGCACAGAACAAAAAAACAGTCAAGATGAAATCTATTGTAAGGGTAAGGGTATGTTCACACGCAGTGGTTTCACGCCTCGAATTACGCGTGAAAAAAACGTCCCTAATATGCCTACAAACATCTGCCCATTGCTTTCAATGGGTTTTACGATGTTCTGTTCCCACAAGCCTTAATTTTACACGCCGCTGTCAAAATACGGCACGTAAAATGACGGCTCGTCAAAAGAAATGCAGGACATTTTTGGGACGTTTTTGGAGGCGTTTTTCATTGACTCCATTGAAAAACAGCTCCAAAAACGGCCGTAAAAAACGTAGCGAAAAACGCCAGTTGTTAAAAAAAGTCTGAAAATCAGGAGCTGTTTTCACCTGAAAACAGCTCCGCATTTTCAGACGTTTTTGGTCACTACGTGTGAACATACCATTTCAGGCCGAAAATCAGAACGCCTCCAAACATCTGCTCATTGATTTCAATGGGAAAAACGACGTTCTGTTCCGACGGGGCGTTTTTTTACTCGGCCGTTGTGAAAAAACAGTGCATAAAAACTCACCCCGTAAAAAGAAGTGTGTATCGCTTCTTAAGACGTTTTTGGAGCCATTTTTAAAAAACGTCTGAAAATCAGGAGCTGTTTTTGCTTAAAAACAGCTCCATATTTTCAGACGTATTTTGCGAAGCGTGTGAAGATACCCTTATATGAGGGTCAACTAAATAAATACTAGAAAAGTGAGCAACTCATAGATGACAATGGTGTTAGTAAGCTCAAATATATAGCACCAATCTGAATATACTACAACAGACACCTGAAATTGGTTGGCATAATAAACTGGTGTGTGTGGTTGTGTGTATTATAGATGTTTTTATGTATCAATCCGAGTACATAAGATGGCTCTGCATAGTTTCGACACCAGATAAGGCTTTGGTTAATAGACTCAGAAAAAAATCTGTTATTATAAACCTACAGAATGTCCCCAAAAAATATTACAATACATACTATGAGGGAACTAGGTCCAATAACTAAAGAACCAAGTTAACCTTTCAAACTCACAGTAACCCAAGTCCAAAGATAAATCCCAACCCACCCTTAAAATCAGATAGGGGATAGAAGGTATTCCCAAAACACATAAACGAAGTATAACATCCATTTGTAATAATTGATAGGAAGAATGAAATTACAGGGAATAATATGGGGGGGGGGGCAGAAAAATCAAACATTGGAAGCTTAGTGGGAGCGCTAACATGCAATACCTCATTAGTAATCCACATCTTTAGCCAAAGGTTAACATATAGCCAATATTATTAAAAGGTCTGATAAATGCTGCCAATAGTGCAAGAACTGAGAACATCTCATTCTCTTAAAGGGAACCTTCAAGGTGATTTATGCCGCCCAATCCAAGAGCTGCCTACGATAGAGGGAGAGAAGCTAAGTTCTGTGGTATACAGGTTTATATGATTTGAAGCAGGATTTTTGAGTAAAAAGCAGAGACAACCCAGACAGGACTCATAGTAGAGGCAGTGAGAGTCCTGCTAACCCCGCCCCCCAGGTTGATTGACAGCCTTATCTTTACACATGCTGAAATAGGGGAAAGTTCTCAATCATCCTGTGTTGGCTGGGTTAGCAGGGTTCTCACTGTCTATAGATAACTGGAATTAGGTTTTGACAAGACCAATAAATTGCACAGGCTGACTGGATAGGAAACCTATGCAAAGGATTCAGACAGTGAATACAAGCAAAAAGAGCCGTCCAGGTACAGACAGAAAATAAGCCAGCAATTTCAAGTTATAAAAATAAAAATACAGCTAAAGATTCCTAAAGAATTCATTCCAGAACAACTGTCTCATTAGCAGAAGAAAAGCGGAGATACATACATGAGGAAAACAGATAATGAACGGCAATAAGGGTGTGTATATAGAAGCATTCCTATTTTCAATTTATTGCAGTTGTTTCCTTTTGCGTTATTTCTGGGGTTCCCTACATGATTTTTTATCTTATGATGAACTACAACCTGTCTGGTAAAATACAGGAATGTCATGACCCCATACTATACAACATATAATCTTTATTACCACTTCCATTCTTCCTATTTCATTGCTTCTCAAGCCTTAAATTCACAAATCCTTGGTTTCCATACAGTATATTGCTCTAAATTGGTCTAAAAAGAAAAGTTATCATTGAGTGAATATACTTTCTATTATCAATTACACATGACATGATGTATTCCACGTGTGTAACCTGGCTTAATAAGTTATCCTGTCTTCAAGAAGAAGAGGAATTAATGTGCAGATAGACATTTTTGGAAAGACCCTTCCTCATTTGCATCTGTACCTCATAAAAGTACTGGTCAAAATACCCCTATAAAGTTTCCAACCCAAGTGCCCCCACAACACAGGCAAACAAAAATATTTCTGCACAGTAATGTTGCCAGCTGCTGGCTGTATGCTTCGTCTTTTGAAACTAATAATTTAAAGAGAACCCGTCACCTGCCCAAAATACTGCAGCTGGCATCTCAGTTAAATTGCAGGCGCCTCACAGATTCTAAGTTTTGTTTTTTTTCCTTCTAGCCCCGACCGTTGCTGAGATATCGGTGCCGTTAGTTTTGGTGCCCGATATGCAAATAAGGCCTTAGACTGTCAAGTGGGCGGGTAACACCTATCACTTTATAAGGGGTAACCTCCAACTTGACAGTCCAAGGCCTCATTTGCATATCGGGCACCAGAACGAACGGCCCCGATGTACCAGGAATGTTCGGGGTTAGAAAAAAAACAAAAGAAAAAGTGGCACAATCTGTGAGGTGGCTGCAATCTAACTGAGATGTCAACTGCAGTTTTTTAGGCAGGTGACAGGTCCTCTTTAAGTTTGTCATATCTGTAACAATTGGCCCTGTTGACATGTTTCCTATTAAAGAGCTGTCTTTCCCACGTATGGAGGCTGAAATGATAAACTGTGGATCTGCATTTTGTCTTATATGGGGGAAAGACAGCTTTGTGGTAGGCTGGTGAAGCAATTTGACAAAGATCTTAACTGGGTCCTTAAAAGTTTCTCAGCTCTTATGGTGTTCTGGTGGTCTCGATGGAACTCAACCATTGGGATCATTCAGCAAAGTAAGGGTATGTTCACACGAGGGCGTCCGTAATGGCTGAAATAACGGGGATGTTTCCGCCTGAAAACATCCCCGTAATTTCAGCCGTAACGGCATGTGCAGGCGCTTGAACGCCGCGTCCATTACGGACGTAATTGGCGCTGCTATTCATTGGAGTCAATGAGTAACGGCTCCAATTACAGCCAAAGAAGTGACAGGTCACTTCTTTGACGCGGGCGTCTATTTACGCGCCGTCATTTGACAGCGGCGCGTAAATATACGCCTCGTGTGAACAGACAAACGTCAGCCCATTGCTTTCAATGGGCAGATGTTTGTCAACGCTATTGAGGCACTATTTTCGGACGTTATTCGGGGCAAAAACGCCCGAATTACGTCCGTAATTAGTGCGTGTGAGCATACCCTTAAGCATTACCTACAATCGTTAACTGTCTTGATGAATCCAAGTCATGTGGATATTATTTTATCAATGTTTTTTTCACTTTTTCAGTATAATTAGGCTCTGAATATGTAAAGCTATAGAGATACAGAAATTTGAGTATAAGATGTACTGTTATTTTAAGAAGTTTTTTCAAATAAATTTCACTAATGTTACTCTTTCTAAAATGTATTAATCTCTGGGTTCCAGAATCCGTTCTTTCTATCTTAGATTTAAGCATATAAAGATTTAAGCCAGCTGGTATCTACCCTTACACTTTGATTTATTTTGAGTCACAGTTTGGCACCACAATGTCCCTTATTGTTGACTAAAAGCCACTTGTGAACAGATGTACTTGGCACATTTTAACTAAATACATGCTACATTTATAAGGCATCTGTTGCATGTTGAGAAGAAAGAATAAAAAGAGAGTATCCTATTGTGTGATGCCTAAATTTGTCTTGGCAGAGTAAAACTTAAAACACTCAGCTCATCCAAAAAGAAAAACATCAAATGCAACATATTTGCTGCTAACTATTTAGACTGACTGTCTTCTAGACGTTTCATCCCTAAATGAACTATATTATAAACTCAATGCCTTTTACTAATTTTGATTATTTAATTAAAGTAAACGTTATGGTCAGAGTAATGTAATAAGCCTCCTCATTATAATCATATGCTAAGATTTTTTTAACATCTGATTAATAATAAGTAATATGAAGGAAAACTATAGCTGTGCCCAAATTAACTAGAAAAACATCAATTTTTAATATGGTAGCATTTAAAATAAATGTCCACCTACTAATCCTTTACCTATAATATTTGTAGGTCCAAAATTCTGTACTGATTAATTTCTTAATATATTTCTTTATAATGGCCGGAGCTCTATTTTTCAGATGAGCTTCAAATCCCCTGGATAGTCTTATATTTATAAAAAAAAAATAAATAAATATGGCTGCTTGCAGCTACCACAAGTGGAGCTTATGAGCATACTGTTTTTATTACAGATTTCAATGTATAAACAGTATACAGTTGGCTCCCATGCTCCATCTAGTGGTGGCTGCAGGCATCCAAAATGTTATAATTTAACTATATGTCTGCAAGGGATTTGGAGCCCTGTATGAGAAAAATAATATATTATTACATCAGCCCAGAGTTTTGGACCTATTTCGAATGGAAAAACAAAATGGTGTTCGAATGTGGAAATGCATTTTAAACTGCAAGATTATTTTCAACATACAGATGGCCTCACCTTCCTTTTGATATCAAATATCAGTAACATCCCGTGATTCATACTGGACATAACAACTGATTTGATATTCTTAAGTGTGTGTGTGTGTGTGTGTGTGTGTGTGTGTGTGTGTGTGTGTGTGTGTGTGTGTGTTTGTTAGAACAACACAACAGGTAAAGTACTGTAGATTGAAATCATTTGTAAAACATTTTTTTATACATGGTTTAGAAAGATATCAATCAAAACAAAACAAGCTGAATCATAATTGATAATAATAATTAGTATTACAATTATTATTTAAATGTTTCATGAACTATTTGTCTTTTGATTTAATTCTATACTATATTCTTCTATCATTGTTACACTAATAAAATAACTGCCAGTACTTTTAGTCAATTTAGACATTATTACTGACCAGTATAATGCTTGTTTCTTAATTTATACTTACCTTTTATAGCACTCCGCTCCCTAGCTATTTCTGTACATTATGTTACTTAAATAAGAAGTTCACACTATTCTTAGTCATCAAAGGCTATTTCTTCTACAAAATCTATTCCGGCCAGAATAGCTGTGCATGCCAAATGCTTTGTATTTTCCTCATGTGATACATATTTCGATTTTAGAGAAATCTTGCCAGGTGTGAAAACTTTCCAACCTGTTTAAAGATGTATTCTTGTCCATGGTGTGTATTTGTATGGACCTGAGTGTCGAGGGTGGACACAGACCGCAGAAGACACCCGTGCAAGAATACGTCAGGCCACCAGAGAATGAGTTAATTTGTTAGAACCTCTTTATTTACCCAGAAGTATTATTTTTTTTTCTCTATTCATTCTCCCATTCTCCTTTTGTAAGTCTCATAAAATGAGATACTTAGCATGTGGCGGGAAGGAACACGCTCACAAGATTATCTTGAGACATGATTAGAAGAAAAGTATTACGACATTTTTTCACTAATTATAGGGTTTTACCATTTCAGTTATAATGACTCATGCACATGGTTGTATTACAGTTTTGTACAAGTTTTTAAGTTGTACAAAGCTCTAAAACCAAACCCCTAAAATGATCCTCAGTAAACATCTAATCAACTGTAAGGGTATGTGCACACTCTAGCAGGCTTTTACGGCTGAAATGACAGACTGTTTTCAGGAAAAAACAGCTGCCTCGTTTCAGCCGTAATTGCTCCTCCTCGCATTTTGCGAGGCTTCTCTGACAGCTGTAAATTTTGAGCTGTGCTTCATTGAGTTCAATGAAGAACGGCTCAAATTTAGTCTGAAAGAAGTGTCCTGCACTTCTTTGGACGAGGCTGTATTTTTACGCGTCGTCGTTTGACAGCTGTCAAACGACAATGCGTAAATGACAGGTTGTCTGCACAGTACGTCGGCAAACCCATTCAAATGAATGGGCAGATGTTTGCCGACGTATTGTAGCCCTATTTTCAGACGTAAAACGAGGCATAATACGCCTCGTTTACGTCTGAAAATAGGTTGTGTGAACCCAGCCTTACTTGCTTGGACAGTGTCTCAAATAATCCACTGCTAGAAACAACTAAGATCCAGCACACTTCCTATGTCCTATAAACACTACCAGATCTATACCTCAGTAATGTGTAGCCTCAAGTTGTCTGACACCTTAGACTGTGCCCATCAAGCAGGCCACACTTTAAGTATTGTATGGCTATATCAAATGTCTGCTTGTACAAAACATTGAAGGTGTGTTTCTAACTTAGACATTTTTGTCATATCCACATCATATGCCATAAATGTCTGATAGATGCGGGTCCCAGCTCTGGGACCCACACCTATTTTGAGAATGGGGGTCACCTGAACCCTGTTTTGCCCATTGCGGCGGCCATAGGCTACAGTTTCCAAGTGGGGACTAGTGGAGCGAAGGTCACGCATGATCGCGACTCTTTCCATTTTGTTCAATAGGAGTTATGGTAACTGTTCTGGGACTCACACATACATCGAGAACAGGGGTCAACTGACCCCCATCCCGCATGGTGCGGCGGCCGTAAGTTGCCAATTCCGGATGGGGACTAGTGAAGAGGGGACCGCGGCTGTTCCATAGCTTCCATTGGCTGTTACCGTAACTCCCATTAAACAGAATAAAGAGAGCCACATGAATGCGTGACACTCTCTTCACTAGTCCCTGCTTGGAAACTGAAGCCTGTGGCCACCGCGCTGGGCAAAACAGGGGGCGGGTGACCCCCATTCTCGGTATAGGTGCTGGTCCCAGAGCAGGGAGCCGCATCTAGCAGACATTTATGGCATATCCTGTGAATATGCCATAAATGTCTAAGTTGGGAATACACCTTTAAAGGGAACCTGTCATCAGCATTTCACCTATTAAACCAGAAATACCTGGTGGTAGTGGGTGAAAAATAATTTCTATATAACCTATAATTGTCTTCTTAGTCAGGTCTGTAGCTTTAGTATTCAGCTTTTTAGTGTTCCCACACCGTATGCAAATGAGCTTAAAAGAGTCAAATCTTCATTTGAAAAGAGTCAAATCTTCGTTTGAAAAGAGTCATATCTTCATTCCTCAAGTCTATCCGAGTTTATCCCGCCTACTTACTTTTGATTGGCAGCTCCTCGCCTTCCCCCAGCACACAAAATCACGCGCTTGTGCATTGATGTCCTCTTCTGGTGTGGGACACCGGATTATTACGATAAAAGGTGCAAAATGTTGACCGTTATTTACAGTCGGAAGAGGCGTTTAGGAGAGGGGATAACGGCAATGAACTTTTGATAGCAGCGGCCAGTGAGGGATAAGTAAAGTTCAATAGGTGAAATGCTGGTGACAGGTTCCCTTTAAGGTGCGCTTCCCATAACATCTAGCCTACTCTGTAGCTTTCCACTTGTCTTTCTCTAGGAGTATTTAATTAACATATAAATAGTCAAAACGTACTTCTGTTTTATTCATATGTATATTTCCTCCCAGGCCTTGCCAATAAGCACAGGCCTACTGTGTCTATAGATTAAAATGTACTGCATATAACCCTACTAATAACTGGAGGCTGAACATCACATTACATGGATGCTCTACACAGGACTAATCCGTGGGCTATAACATCCAAGTATGCAGAGACAGAGGTTTACTGCACTGAAAAAAAAGAGGTATGTAAGCAGTATTGTAAATCATTTTACAATAAATTAGACAATTGTATAATTCCATGTTAAACAATTAATTAATTAAATTAATTATATCCCTTTAATTTTTTGTAGTGTACTTGTTTTTACATTTTGATTGATCATTAATCTATGTAATAATTATGTACATTTAGGGGTTAACATTTTATTGAGACATATTGGCACTGGATTTTTTCAGCCATTTAAAATCAAAATCGTTATGTCTATGGCAGTCTAGAGGAACACTAAACCTAGAAATGAATGATTACAATATACAGAAGATATATTTGTATCAGGAACATGCAAAAAATTCTGCAGACTTCCAAATACAGAACACAGTGCAACAGCAAGAATGTCTGTTTGGCTAGGGACCCACTCAAAAGGCGTCACCTTCTCATGGCAGGTGGGCTCACATAATTTGATCAAACTGTGCGCTAAGAACCTCACTATTGTAAGTATAATAAATATAGCAGTAAGGCAAGCTTAAATTTTCTTTACATTCAATGTTTGCATATGTCTTAGCACAGAGTGCTGTTGAATTATTTTTTGTTTTGTTTGCAGTCACATAGCGTACATACGCCTGCACGTTTATTTAATTTTTTTTTTTAGGATGTACTGATCAACTTTGTTGTTTTTTTTGCCTTCTTCTAAATGGCAATAAATGTAAAAAAATAAAATAAAATACTTACCTGCCAATCTAATAGCTCTGGATCCCATCTTCATTTTCCTGCTGTGAGGTCCAGAAGTATTAAAGTATGAATAAACACCTCCGATAATTTATCTCTATGTGAAGTACAATGCTGGATCTGTTGTTGTGTATTAGAAACTATTCATTAGGAGTCTTAAAGGCTATGCACACATTTTGAAATCTTTTTTTTTTACATTTTTTTAAATAAAAATGTCTATCAGTGTGTTTTGTGAAATGTTCAGGTCCAGTGACAGCGGGTCCTGCATGTCTATGAGACACAGAATCGAGCTGTTACCGATCACATCTAAGTTCACACCTTAGATGGGATCGATAACAGGTAGATCCTGCGTGAAAAGAGACGCAGGACCTGCTGTCACTGAACCCGTCAGTGCCACTGACCTGACGAATACAGGGCTCAGCGCATGATACAGCTGCTCTGTACACACTATACAAAGCAGCTGTATCTCAAAAAATAAAATATTATTTTATAGATAGATAGATAGATATACATATATATATATATCTATATATATAGATATATATATATATCTATATATATATATCTATATATATATATATATATATATATATATATATATATATATATATATATATACATATATATATAAACTATTTCAAAGGTGTGCATAGCCTTTAAGGACTCCCTAATCAATTATTCAAATTTTTTTTCTTTTTCACCATAGTCTCACTGTAAGTAAAAACAAAGACTGTTGTCACTTGTATTCAATAATTCCATTTGTCATGTATCTCTCATAGTTACAAAGATTGAAAGGTTTTATTCATCCAGAAAAACACCCTTTTTCTTAGCAGTTTCCTTGGCAGAGATTGCCGGGGGTCTAGGATTTCAGCAGGGAATTCTAGTAGGACACGGCACCTATAGAGTAAAAGCACTTCTTATTGTGGCTCTTCTCTCTGGCTGCTAGAGGAGTATTTGGAGCTGTGGACTATTTCCATTCTTCTATGATGTCCATATGCCCTGAATGGACTTATGAATAGGTATTGTGCTGTGTGAAAAACCTTTTGAAATGTTTAAAATGGACTTATATAAGGTGATAGTAATAGAGTTGACTATTTTATAGAAAATTTTTAGAAAATGTTAAAAATAAAAGAAAACAGCAGCACTACAATGATTGTATGTTCTACATTGTATTAAATCTTTTCACATACAGCTTTTTTTTTTCCTGAGATTCAGTGTAACCCAATTAATAGTATCTAGGGTAAGAGGTGATAAGAGAAATCAATTGTAGATGTGACTTCCACGGGTCATCATGCTGACCTGAATTTGACACTATGTCAAAGCTTCATGAATAGACAACAAATAAAAAAATATTGATCTTTTGAAAGAAAATAGAATGTAATAATTATTTTTTCTTTCATTTTTTATTTATTCAGGAAATGGAACTGGACACATTCTAAGCAACAAAAGTCTGAAAACATTTATCAGGGAATCCACAATAATAAGATCATATACTGTATATATGCATTATTTACATATTCACTGCATCTGACCAGAAAATGACAATCTTTATTTATTTATGTGCCATAGTGTTCAATAGTATCTGCATCTTTAGGACGCAGATACTATTGAATGTGGCATCGCTACTGCTGTAGCAGCAATAGCGGATGCTAGCGTCGCCGCCGGGCATGGGGGGCCGTGCTGGCATGTGGCATGGGCCCCCTCATGCCACGTGCCCCATAGCAGCCGCCCCCCTCCGTACAAGCTGGTGTTTAGTAGCCACTCTCTCCTGTGATCAGCCCCCCCACAAGCTGGTGTTTAGGAACCGCTCTCTCCTGTGAGCACCCCCCTACAAGTTGGTGTTTAGTAGCCGCTCCTCTCCTGGGACCAGACCCCCACAAGCTGCTTTTTAGTAGCTGCTCTTTCCTGTGAGTATCTGTGTGAGTAGCTCTTCTCACATATGAATTCCATCATCAGCTCCTCACGTAGCAGGCTTACTGCAGATGACTGTAAGGCTTGTGTTCAGCTCAAAGTCACCTCGTATTCACCACAGATGGATCATCTTTACAAAGAAAGTCAGGTACACTGAAATGTAAGTTTAATTAATTGATTTACATCACATACATAGCAACAGTTTGTGTTATATGACTTTCTTTTTTGCATGGCACACTGAGTACTATATCTTTTATTTTCTTCTTTTATCGGTACACCATACAAAA
This sequence comes from Rhinoderma darwinii, assembly GCF_050947455.1. Classification (NCBI taxonomy): domain Eukaryota; kingdom Metazoa; phylum Chordata; class Amphibia; order Anura; family Rhinodermatidae; genus Rhinoderma; species Rhinoderma darwinii. Next base: position 388,274,708 of record NC_134688.1, on the reverse strand, counting down.
CAGGTTGCCGACCCCTAGCCTAGACCCTTCGTTCCGGAAAGGGAAATATTAATGTTTCAGCAAATCAAGGCATTTCAGACAATTGTATGCTACCAACTTTGTGGGAGTAGTTTGGGGAAGGTTCTTTTCTGTTCCAGTATGACACTGCCCCAGTGCACAAAGCAAGGTCCATAAAGGCATGGTTGGGTGAGTTTGGTGTGGAAGAACTTGATTGGCCCACACAGAGACCTGACCTCAATCCCATCGCACATCTTTGAGATGAACTACAATTCAGATTGCGAGCCAAGCCCTCTCATCCAACATCAGTGTCTGACCACACAAATGCTTCTTTGTATGAATGGGCAAAAATACAGACACACTCCAAAATGTTATACAAAGACTTCCCCGAAGATTGGAAGCTGTATATTTGCAATCTCTCCAATCTGTTGTATTTTGTGAAATAATATATCTCCGTTACTAAAATTATCACATAACAACAAAGTAAACACAGTTAGTCTTTTTCATGAAAGCTGTAATCATTGACAAGTCATGGTAAAGTGTTAATGGAACAACCTAAACGTCATTAACAATGAACAGAAAATATCAATATAATTTGATGATTGTGCAAAAAAGCTATATTTTTCTGCTCTCCGACTCAATAATAAGAGTGTATCTGCAATGCATAGAAATATTGAAGATAAATCTAGTATTTCAAACTTAGTAAGTTATTTTTCTTTTAAAACAGCATCTTATCCTAGGGACTAGAATGACATTAAATCGTTAACGGCATAAGGATGAGGTGAGGAGCTACAAAATGAAGTAGGAACAACCCAAAATTAAATTGTACGTTTAGAAATGGAGCATTTGTGAGTCTATGGATTAATTTTTTTTAAAAAAAAAAACATTAATTGAATCCGTGGGACATTTGGGCATTAAGTTGAAAATCCAGTTGTTTTTTCTAGTGTGCAGTAAAAAAAATCTTTACCTTGTCCATGTACTTAGAAAGTTCGGCATGCATTGTGCAAACCTTCAACCTCCTGTCTTTTCATCCTTTTTCTTGTAATGTGGACATGTGGTAATGGGGCGCCTCGTGCATCTAAAATACCTTTAGTCATTACTCTTATTGGACTAGTTGAACCTAACTGAATTCAATATTCAAATGCTTCACACCCATATACACTGGCAATGTGTAGCCTACAAAATAATATAAGCAATATAATTATTAGACCCTGTTTAAATGGGCAAATGGGTGCAGCGTGCTATAAGAGACACTTCCTGTGTCTCTGATTAATGTAGTATAAAGAGGAAAGGACGTAAAACTATTTATCAGTATTTTTTTCTTTTTATCAAAATATATTTTATTCATAGAAAAAAATTGTATCAACAGAACATGCTCTTGATCAACAATATATAGCAAAAAGTGATATCACCCATAGTCCGTTTAGAAGATCCGGTTAGATTTCTTCGGTTTCCAGGACTAGCAACAGACTAGCAAGAGACTTCACGCTGGAGGATGTGGTCAGCGTCTCAACACCCGATGCAAAGTTTCGGGGATATGCCCCCTTTGTCAAGCACTTCATTTGAGAAAACATTGGTTTTTATTGTTCCTCATTCTTTATATAAAATATGTTATTCAGGTTTATTGTATATTGTTCCCATCACTGACTTAGGAAAAATGGCAAGATAATGACAAAATAACAACTATTTAGCACTGGCAAAGTCTAGGATTGGCTGTAACATTAAGTTTTGTACTGTCCATAGGTGCAGCCTATAGGAATTAATTCGGAAGATTGTCCAGCGGTCTTTCCAACAACGAATTGCCTCAAAGATAATTTTTGGGGTGACTGAAGAAGAATAAGTATACCATAGTGACCTCAATTGTCAATGATTTAATGATGGTTCTTCTGGTTTCCTTCATTCAAAACACTTACACATCGTGCGTTCTGAAGTTTTTCAATATTTCTAGGACATGGTTATTCTAGTCTGCATTTTCTGAAGAAAAAAAGCTAAAACACTGGATAATGGTGTAATCAATGTTAAGTAAAACTATTTTTCTATACATAGATCCATTTTAAGTGAGTACACAAAGACATGTTGGATCCCATGAGATCCGCATAAGTCTGCCTCCTGTTCTGTGCCAAAACAATAAAGACTTTGCAAATCAGTCATTAGAAATCCTGATCAAGTACAGCATGAATTTAAAGCTTTTAGTGGATGATTTCATTAAGCGTAAAATGGTAAGGCCGTGCTAATCAAATTTCAATAGTATCACAATCATGCAAATATATGACCAATATTGATTCATTTAGTAAAAACTAGTATTAGTAAAGAAAAACCATGAAGATAATGTTCCTTACATTAAAATAAGAAATAACAATAAAAAATATTTAATGATTGCACTAGATTTACCTAAGATTTAAGTTTGAAATTTTGATATGGGGGACGGTTTTGTCCATTTATAAATAAGTGAGTTATGGCAAAATAAACATTTATTGTAACTACTTGCTGCAACTGTTGCCTTATTGAAGAATGTAACAGAAGAAATGGAATAAAAGTATATACGTATAGTCTTGATTTAGGAACCATAGCAATGTGCAGCCTTAGGCCTCATGCAGACGGCCAAAATATGGCTCTATTTTGTACAAAGCCATAATAAGGCACCCATTGACTTCATACAGAGGCAGTCAGAGTTTTCTTTCTGTTCAATTCTGTACAAATCCGACAGAAAATAAATTGTTGCACGCTCCATTAGATGCCATGTGTACAGAGCATTTTACAGACTGAGATAGTGCCCGAACATATAGCCAGCTATATGCAACTCTATACCTATACAGTTTTATACATCTTTCATTGAGTCCAATGAAAAGCACAAAAAGTTATAGAGCACAGATTTTTTTTTGTTGTGTACCATTAAGGCTGCAGTATCATTGAAAGTATTTCCTAGTTTATACGTAGAGAATGTACTACAAATTTCATCCTACAAGAGCCCTTCAAACCTGACATGGTGCCTAAAATATATTCTAATAATAATAAGGCCCCAAAATCCTCTAGGTACTCTTTTGCTTCTGAGTCCAGTGCTTCATTCCAGTAGCACGCTACGGTCACATGTGGGATATTTCCAAAAACTGCAGAACCTGGGCAATAAATATTGAGTTGCATTTCTCTGGTAAAACCTTCTGTGTTATAAAAAAAATAGTATTAAAAATTTATTTCTGCAAAAAAATATGACATTTGTCAATTTCACCTCTACTTTGCTTTAATTCCTGTGAAATGTCTAAAGGGTTAAGACATTTTCTAAATGCTGTTTTGAATACTTTGAGGGGTGAAGTTTTTAAAATGGGGTGACTTTTTGGGGGTTTCTAATATATAAGGCCCTCAAAGCCACTTCACATCTGAACTGGCCCCTGTAAAAATAGCCTTTTGAAATTTTCTTGAAAATGTGAGAAATTGCTGCTAAAGTTCTAAGCCTTGTAACATCCTAGAAAAATAAAAGGATGTTCAAAAAACAATGCCAATCTAATGTAGACATGTGGGGGATGTTAATTAGGAACAGTTTTGTGTGTTATAACTGCCTGTCTTACAAGCAGATACATTTAAATTGAGAAAAATGCTAATTAAAAGCATTCCGAAGTTATTACCACATAAAGTGAAACATGTCAGATTTGAAAAATTAGGCTCTGTCAGCAAGGTCAAAAGTGGCCAAAGAGGGAAGGCGTTAAGGACCAGAACATTCTGTCCATGGTCATGTGATGGCTACACAGTTGCTGGGATTATTAGAAGACACAGTTCTGATACACATATTGTAACTGTAACAGTCACCCATCTTTGTGTATCCTACTGATCCCAGCACCTGTGTTTCCATCACATGACCATGGACAGAGTTTTATCCACTGGAAGTAAACAATGAAGTAGAGGAAAGAGGAAAAGTAAAGAAAATTGTTCTGGTCCTCAAGGTAAAAATTGACCCGGGCCTTAATAAGTTAAAGGAGTCAATTATGTTACTGAACCAGAAATTGGAGCCAGAGAACAATATGTGCAGAATATATTTACTTCTGTCAAAACTGCTTCCTCTGCTGTAAGTCACCAACAAATGGTGAGTGCCTCAACAGTAAGGCTGGGTTCACACGACCTATTTTCAGACGTAAACGAGACGTATTATGCCTCGTTTTACGTCTGAAAATACGGCTCCAATACGTCGGCAAACATCTGCCCATTCATTTGAATGGGTTTGCCGACGTACTGTGCCGACGACCTGTCATTTACGCGTCGTCGTTTGACAGCTGTCATACGACGACGCGTAAATTGACTGCCTTGGCAAAGAGGTGCAGGACACTTCTTTGCTACGTAATTTGAGCCGTTCTTCATTGAAGTTAATGAAGAGCAGCTCAAGATTACGAGCGTCAAAGACGCCCCGCATAATACGTGGAGGAGCTTTTACGTCTGAAACGACGCAGCTGTTTTTTCCTGAAAACAGTCTGTCTTTTCAGACGTAAAAGACACTTATCGTGTGCACATACCCTAAGGTCCACCTCACCGTTAGAGAAGCAGTACACAGTATTTTCAAACTTTTTAGATGCTTGCTATAATTAAAATCTGTGATAAACAAAAGGAAGGATTTATATCATCAATTTATTATGCTGATCATTTTCGATGCAGGTTTGTTTTGTATAAAAAAATGTAACCTAGTGACTTAGGATAAGATTATTATGGAAAAATACAGAGCATTCAACATGTAAATGTAAAATGCTCATTCAATTCTCTATACAACAATATCAAACAATGGGATGGATGAGCACTAGATAGAAAGCTTTTTATTTTTTAACCTACATAACATCAAAATCTAATGAATACATCACTCTAGGGTTTTTGTAATATGCATTGCCTCCCTGTGCTTGAAAGTGTCTGCTCAGATATTACATTGATGTAGCATTGGATATTTGTACTATGCAACTGCACAAAATAAAAATGATACTATATACTGTGTATATCTCGTCTTTTAATTTGTTTATATAATTTAGATTTATATGAAAATGTATGGGTGACTGGAAAATGTGCATATGAGTCTAATATATTAAAAAAAATAAGTTTAGATTTTGAAAGTAATAAGCATCTATGATTTAATAATATGCACTAAATCTGTCATCTCCTGAATATACAGGTTTTATTGTGATCTAAACAGTAAAAAGATAGTTATATAGTTAGTACGGTTGAAAAAAATACATATGTCCATAAAGTTTAACCAAAGGATGGGAGTAAGAAATGTGATATAGTCAAAATTTAGAATGTGGTTTTACCGTTATTTACCCTTATTGAAAAAAACAAAAACATCAGGCATTAACCATCCTTCCCTGAAAAAATAAACATTGCCCTCCTGATCACAAGTGGTGATCAGACTAGATCAACATTCAACTAAGGATTCTATACATTAAATTAGGAGCTGATATTAGTTTGTTCTAAAAAAATGATCTAAGCTTATTTTAAAAGCCATCTACTGTTCCTGCTGTGACCAGCTCCTCTGGTGGTCTATGACGATAAGGAGCGATGGTAATATCTCTAGTGGTCTAGGGCAGTTAAGAGGGTAATTATAACAACTAAGCTAGTGATAAGGTTAGTACCAACATCTCTAGTTGCCTAAAGTAATCTCCCCTAAAGTACTAAAAAAAATCCTTGGTGGACTAGGCTATTAAAGGGGTCAGCTATGCAGCTGGGTGCAGTGAAGGGTAGCATATGAGTCTACTAGTCTTTTGGTCATGGTTGCACCTGCTGCCTGTGACCCATACAGCGAAGTAACTGGTCACAGTGGATGATGATGGATACATTTGAAGATAATTATCTGTAAAACAAAATCCTATTAAAATCAATGGGACACAATGTGTTAAATAAAATGAATAGAAATAAAAATAAAATTGATGGGTTGGAAACCCATACAATAGTTTGATAGACATTTAAACATGATTATTTTAATGGTAAACACCTTTGACCAAAAATAAGTCAATGTAAGATATGATATGGCATAACTATCCCATGACATTCTAGATTTTTTTCTAGGTCTATTGGAGGTTATCTGTAATTGAATCAATACTTGCCTTTATTTGTTCATGACACAAATGTTTAGTTTTGCTTCACTGTCTTAATCCATAGACTTTGTAAATTTGAGTCAGTTCTAAATTATTGGTCTATGGTAACCCTTTGACAATGTAATGTGCATGAATAGGAATCTCTTTGCAAATCAAGAGTGACACACAAATGAGTCTTCAAATTGATCTTTCAGAATTCTCTAAAGATTCTAAAATACTTCTTATACTTAAGGAATTCAGCAAATATTCCTACGTCCTCTGAGAAAAAGGGATTGTGCATTCATTTTAGTTTTTTCTTGATGGCATATTATGTTGAACTGCTAAGGATTCTGGATGGTTTCCAGCTCCCATTACCTAAAAAGAGGTCATTAATCAGTGTTCATAGTCACTAATGTGAGTGGCACTTCAATGACAACTGTAAATTCCATGGGCGCTCTGTATAAGCATTTAAAAATTGCTAGCCATATCTTATAGGCAGCACATTACAATTAAACGTCTGTTTTAAAAAGCAGGAAAAAATTATATACTCATACATAAAAAGTCCTTACTTTTAAACATTTAAATGTTTTGATTTAATTTTCAATTTACTTGAAATAATACATTAAAATGTCAATGGGTGACAACCCAAAAGCCATAATTATGTACAAATGTATCATGTACAAAAATAAAAATCTATTAAACATAACGATTTGTATTTATAATTAGAGAATTAATGAGCATTGTCCTATTTCTAGTAGTTACTACAGAAAAGTTACACAGAGTAGATAAATATTAATAATTGGCAACACTACTAGTGTTCCCGAGATCTTGGGGGCACATTCATAAGCTGTGTCATATTTCTAACAGTTATATGTTGGCAAAAAATAGCACAACGTTTACCAGATACAGTGAAGGAAATAAGTATTTGATCCCTTTTGTAAGTTTGCCCACTGTCAAAGACATGAACAGTCTAGAATTTTTAGGCTAGGTTAATTTTACCAGTGAGAGATAGATTATATTTAAAAAAAAAGAAAATCACATAGTCAAAATTATACATATTTATTTGCATTGTGTACAGAGAAATAAGTATTTGATCCCCTACCAACCATTAAGAGTTCAGCCTCCTCCAGACCAGTTACACGCTCCAAATCAACTTGGTGCCTGCATTAAAGACAGTTGTCTTAAATGGTCACCTGTATAAGTTCCCCCTGCTCAAGAAGGCACATGTACAGGCCCGTCTGAAGTTTGCAAATGAACATCTGGATGATTCTGAGAGTGATTGGGAGAAGGTGCTGTGGTCAGATGAGACTAAAATTGAGCTCTTTGGCATTAACTCAACTCGCCGTGTTTGGAGGAAGAGAAATGCTGCCTATGACCCAAAGAACACTGTCCCCACTGTCAAGCATGGAGGTGGAAACATTATGTTTTGGGGGTGTTTCTCTGCTAAGGGCACAGGACTACTTCACCACATCAATGGGAGAATGGATGGAGCCATGTACCGTCAAATCCTGAGTGACAACCTCCATCCCTCCACCAGGACATTAAAAATGGCTCGTGGCTGGGTCTTCCAGCACGACAATGACCCGAAACATACAGCCAAGGAAACAAAGGAGTGGCTCAAAAAGAAGCACATTAAGGTCATGGAGTAGCCTAGCCAGTCTCCAGACCTTAATCCCATCGAAAACTTATAGAGGGAGCTGAAGATCCGAGTTGCCAAGCGACAGGCTCGAAATCTTAATGATTTACATATGATCTGCAAAGAGGAGTGGGCCAAAATTCCATCTAACATGTGTGCAAACCTCATCATCAACTACAAAAAACGTCTGACTGCTGTGCTTGCCAACAAGGGTTTTGCCACCAAGTATTAAGTCTTGTTTGCCAAAGGGATCAAATACTTATTTCTCTGTACACAATGCAAATAAATATATATATAATTTTGACAATGTGATTTTCAGTTGTTTTTTTTAGATAATCTATCTCTCACTGGTAAAATTAACCTAGCCTAAAAATTCTAGACTGTTCATGTCTTTGACAGTGGGCAAACTTACAAAATCAGCAAGGGATCAAATACTTATTTCCTTCACTGTATGTGCCAAATGTACAAAATCATCACATGTTTGTTTGGAACTTTGTTGCAAGGGTTAAAAGCTGAAATGGTTGCATCGAAGACATTTTGCTGCTTTAGAAAGACCTAAAATCTATGTCCAGTCTTACTAGGTGATTGCTTCCTGAAATTTTCTTCAGTTAAAAAATGTTTTACATGATTTTGGCATGTTAAAGGGGCTGTCCAAGACTTTAAACAAAATAGTCCTGCTTTTCTTCCTAAAAGGGGCAGTCTTTTCCAAGAGCTGTTTTAAAAGTGCATCTCAATTTCAGTGCATGGGGCCAAGTTGCAATATCAGACACGGCCCATGGAGTGAACCCAAGAGAGGCACTGTTTTTTTGAACAAAAATAATCCTTTTTTCTAACCCTGGAAATCCTCTCGAAACAACAAATTCACCACATCCTCAAAATTAAAACTATTACATGTAAGGATAAAAAAAGATGTAAATGCCAGATGCTGGTAAATATTGCACAAGTGCTTGTATCATTTTCAACTCTAAATCTAAAAGAAAAAATGTGGCCTTTAAATGTTGTGTCTAAACAAATTATTTCTAGAAGGTTCAAAATTGTAATACAACTTCCGGGGGGTTGGCACCTCACAAGTTACCACATTTTACCTAGGCTCAGGCTCCTATCCAATCCACCTAAAAAAATGGCCCAAGTGGACCCCTTCAACCCCCGACAGTGCTATGTTCCAGAGCTCACAGCCACTTTGCCCCGCAGTCCCGGCCTTTGTTAGCCAACTTATGACATGGTACAGAGTGGCACATCCGGACATCTACTGCCATCATACTCATGCCGAGATGGCCGTTTATTCCTGGATGAACCAGGAAATTCATGGGCTGAGAAGCTGAAGAATCTTTTAAGCCACCGCTACAATTGGCAGTGGAACTGTCCTGGCTGATCTCCCCAACTATGTAGTATTGAAGCCTTGAAGATGAGGTTGGAGCGGCACCTACGGCCTTAGGAGAAAGAGAGGCTGGAATGACACTTGCGACCTTTACAATGCCTACGGCCACAATGTCTACCACTGCAGCGCACCGCTGAATCACCGGCTTAACTCATTTTAGCCCCAAAGTGCAGATGCCCTCCACGCAAAGTCTAACTACCACCAACAACATTCACAACACCTGGGTCCTGCATACCACTTATGCCACAAACTGCAGAACAGTTGTTCAATGATCCTGATACGGCACAAGCTGATGGACGATGTACGATGAAAGATGATTCTAACCAGAGCATGCAACTGTTTAAGAACAATACCTCTTCACACACTCCCCTCTTCTTCTGTGTATGATGTTGTACTTTTTGTTGCTACTACTTGATACAGACATATATATACGTATCTTTTTTTTTATTTTTTATAATAATTTATTTTCCCCACACCTAGGAAGACGTGCGTAACCGAACCCCCATGTCCTTAATTCCACGAACCCAGCTTACTGACATGGGACATCTGTAAATCTCTCTGTGATTCCTTCACTTGATACATTTTCTCGCACAAGTCAAAAATGACTACTTTGCCCACCTACCAACTTATTACCTACACAATCTTACTCCCTGAACGTACTTACCTGGAATGCTGCAGGGTTAAATTCCCCTATTAAATGATAGAGATTCATTATACACTTACACTATTTCAAACCCTACATCACACTCTTACAAGAAACTCACTGGGTAAGGGGTGATAAGTGTACCCTGAAGGCCACCTGGATCGCTAAGTGTATAGCTGTTTCTCATATAAATAAATCAAAAGGAGTTGCAATTATTCATCACAAATCCCTACAGTATGACATATACAAACAAATCCTTGACCTGGATGGTCGCTATATTTTTCAGTGATCGCGGTTATTCTATCATCAATCTGAAAGGCCCCCAATCACACAAATGCATCCTTTTTTCTCAGACATTCTACTAATGACCAAAACCCTCCACACAGCTATTTTAATGGTGACTTTAGCACCGCCTAATCCCACACCTAGATAGATCTACCACATCCACTAAAGAACTCAATCACCACACAGTGTGGCCGAACTGATGTCCCAGTTGTTACTTTGTGGTCCCTTGCAATTAAGCAATATCACGAGCAGAGATTACAAATTCCACTCCAGTGTACACAATTCCCACTCTTGAATTGATCACATACTAACCTTGGTCAATATATATTTCCATGTAAGCAATTCTGTAATATAACATATATCTCTGACCACCCCCAGTACGATTAACATTTGACCTTCAGTCACCCAACATACTCAGTAAGAATGGCCGTTATGTGACTCCTAAATGGCAAATGGGAAAACTATATGGAACATAATGCACCCTACCTAGATGATCAAAGCCTCCTATGGAGAACATCAAAGGTGGTGATGGAAGAGCACATTACTGCATACCTATCCCATAAAAATAAAAAATTCACAGAAATATGACAATCTTTATCAAACATATATGGAAATTCAAGACCATTATGTCAAACACAATTCAGCTGAAGCTAAACAAACCTACCCAGAGGCTTAACAACTGTTAGACACGTTTTATGGCGTCAGGCTCAATGGGCAGTGGATACTACCAGAAACAAATTCAGCACACCTGACCTCTCCTCCCAAAGCCACACATAATATACTAAAACTTAAACAACCTACTGGGACAGACAACACTACCACCCCTTCTGAAATTCCAGTTCTCTTTTCAGACTATTATGACTTTCTTTACACTAGTCAACCATATGATTCACAGAGTACATGGGAACTGTAGAACAACACAGAACTTACAAAAGTCACACTAGAGCAACAGGATTTAGAGGTGTAAGTTTTCACAGACGAGAAAATAGTTTGTGCCGTAGCCTCCTATCCAAACAACAAAACTCCTTGGCCGGATGGTTTCTCTAGGGAATTTTTTAGATTGCTGAAATTACTGGAGCTACAAATCTCACAAACCCTAAGGGGAAGTTCACACGGGGATTTTTGCCGTTTTTTTACGCGGAAACCGCGTCTAAAAACGCGCCAAAAAACAGCCAAAAATGCCTCCCATTGATTTCAACGGGAGGCGGAGGCATTTTTTTCCCGCGAGCGGAAAAACCGTCTCGCGGGAAAAAGAAGGGACATGCCGTATCTTCGAGCGTTTACGCCTCTGACCTCCCATTGACATCAATGGGAGGCAGAGAAAGCGTATTTTGCGGTGTGGCCGCGGGCGAAAAACGCCGGGAAAAACGCCGCAAAAAACGGCGTGCAGGCAGAGCAAAATCTGCCTCAAAATTCGAAACTGAGTTTTGAGGCAGATTTTACCCCTGAAAAAGAACTCTGTGTGAACCTAGCTTAAAGCTGCTATTCAATGCAATCTGCAGGGAAGGTTTAGAAGCTCCTCATTTTCATGAGGTGAGAATGATCCTACTTCTTAAACCGGAAAGAACCCAATGTTGGTACAGTCTTATAGTCCAGATTCAACAATGAAATAAGCCTATAAATTCCAAACCAAATCTTAGCAGACTGCAGACCATCCTGTCTTGGATACTGACCGCTACCCAACTCGTTTCTTTTTCATGGACATTCAATTAAAGGAATTAGGATGGCTGTAACCACCACTGTACAGGACAAAAGATAAATCCCACCCAACAATGCTTCCCAGCTTAGACGCTGAGAAATCAGTTGACACAGTTTCTTGACAATTTCTTGAAACTACATTTAGAACCAGAATCTTTGGTGCGACATTCTTGACTTTTTTTTTACAAATCCTCCTTACCAACGTACAGACATCGATCACAATACCCTCCCGGTCACCCTCCATGGCAGAACTAGTCAGGAATGCCCTCAATCACCACTTCTGTTGAACCTTTCCCTGGATCTCTTAATTAGACTCCGACTCATACGATCTTATCCTGCTCTGAGTGAAATATTACTGGACCCACAGGAGATTTATCTCTCGGCACTTGCAGATGACCTACTGCTTTTTTTTAAAATTTCATCCCAGATTCCCTTTGCCAAGAACTCTTGATCTCATAACAAAGTATGGAAATCTTTCAAGCTTTACCATTAACTTATCCAAGACTCCTCTTCTGAAGGGCCTAGCGATGCCTTCTTGGGGCATGTCTATTCCTCTCAACTGGGCCATATGCTCTATTAAATACTTAAAGAGGCTCTGTCACCAGATTTTGCAACCCCTATCTGCTATTGCAGCAGATAGGCGCTGCAATGTAGATTACAGTAAAGTTTTTATTTTTAAAAAACGAGCATTTTTGGCCAAGTTATGGCCATTTTTGTAGTTATGCAAATGAGGCTTGCAAAAGTCCAAGTGGGTGTGTTTAAAAGTAAAAGTCCAAGTGGGCGTGTATTATGTGCGTACATCGGGGCGTTTTTAATACTTTTACTAGCTGGGCGTTCTGATGAGAAGTATCATCCACTTCTCTTCAGAACGCCCAGCTTCTGGCAGTGCAGACACAGCCGTGTTCTCGAGAGATCACGCTGTGTCGTCACTCACAGGTCCTGCATCGTGTCAGACGAGCGAGGACACATCGGCACCAGAGGCTACAGTTGATTCTGCAGCAGCATCAGCGTTTGCAGGTAAGTAGCTACATCGACTTACCTGCTAACGCCGATGCTGCTGCAGAATCAACTGAAGCCTCTGGTGCCGGTGTCCTCGCTTGTCTGACACGATGCAGGACCTGTGAGTGACATCACAGCGTGATCTCTCGAGAACACGGCTGTGTCTGCACTGCCAGAAGCTGGGCGTTCTGAAGAGAAGTGGATGATACTTCTCATCAGAACGCCCAGCTAGTAAAAGTATTAAAAACGCCCCGATGTACGCACATAATACACGCCCACTTGGACTTTTACTTTTAAACACACCCACTTGGACTTTTGCAAGCCTCATTTGCATAACTATAAAAATGGTCATAACTTGGCCAAAAATGCTCGTTTTTAAAAAATGAAAACGTTACTGTAATCTACATTGCAGCGCCTATCTGCTGCAATAGCAGATAGGGGTTGCAAAATCTGGTGACAGAGCCTCTTTAAAGGGTATTGATACAACAGAACCCACAGGACCTCTATAAACTGAACCTTCCTCTTTACATTCCCTTCCTAGCAGACACAATACAACGACGGAATGGGTTCACACGATCATATTTGGGCTGAGTTATCTTCTACAGATGATAATGTTAATAAAACTACATTTACATTTTCCAATCCTTACCCCTATATTTGAAACCTCGGGATAAAAATAAGATCAACGCCCTTTATAGGTCAAATATTTGAAATGAGAAAAAAACTTTAAAAAAGCCGTGCGCACTGTTATCACAGCCAAACAGAATGGAGGACTGAATTTCCCAATCATATGCCATTACAAAATAGCCTCCTTATTGAGCACAGTAGTGGACTGGATTCACTCCCTAACATGTTTTACATGTGATACAGTCAATTAACCCTTTTTTTAGACCCTTCTTCCGATTTTTCCTGCTGCATGCCAATAACACTTCTCTACCTGAGAAAATAAAATCCAATCCACTGCTCTCTTTCACTATCAAGCCTGGCAATACATTGGACACCTAAAGGTACAAAATCCCCACTTTTCCACACTTCTTCCTTTCCTAGGCAACATATATTTTCAGGGTAGACACCCACATGAAACATTACTACTACGGAAACACTTGTATAATTACAGTAGGCAACATATTAACCTCTAATGGCCCACGTACATTGACCATCTCTAAAACCCACCAAAATTTTTTACATTACCTATTACAGCATATTCCATGTCCAAGCTCAACCTCCTATGTGCAGAATCTCCCTTTTCTATAATTTTCTATGCCCCACAGTTGACACTGACTCTCAAAATGTCAGATTTGATAGACATTACCTTTTTAAAATGGCCAAATGGTTACCCTCATCTATGTGCTATGACATGGCACTCAAAATATTGCATGAGGCATACATAGTTAGTACGATTTTAAAAATACATATGTCCATTAAGTTCAACCAAGGGATGGGAGAAAGAGAAGGTATAGGAAAAATTATAGAACTTTGTTTTACCCCTATTGATCCCGAGGAACGTTTAATCCGACTGGATTAACATTCAAACAAGAATTCTATACATTGACATATTTTTTAGTTCAAGGAAATTATCTAAGCATTTTCTAAAGTCATCTACTGTTCCTGCTGTGACCAGCTCCTGCGGTAGACTATTCCATAGATTCACAGTTCTCACAGTAAAGAAGGTTTGTCGTCTCTGGAGATTGAACCTTTTTTTTCTCCAGATGGAGGATAGTGCCCCCTTGTCTTTTGAGTGGATTTTACATGGAACAGGCTTTCACTTTATACAAGTTAATCATGTCCCCCTTAGTCGTCTCTTTTCAAGGCTAAATAGGCTTTAATTATTTAAATCTTTTCTCATAACTTAGATTATCCATGTCCCTTATTAGTTTAGTTGCTGTTCTTTATATTTTTTCCAACTCCAGGGAATCCTTTCTATGAACTCGAGCCCAGAAGTGAACTGCATATTCTAGATAAGGCCGCACTAATGCTTTGTAAAGTGGTAATAATATATCCCTGTCCCACGAGTCCATGCCTCTTTTAATACACGCCAATATCTTGCTGGTCTTTGAAGCAGCTGATTGACATTGCATGTTGTTATTTAGTCCATGATCTACAAGTACACCCAGATCCTTCTCAACAAGTGACTCTCCCAGTTTAGCTCCCTCTGGGACATATGATGCATGCAGGTTGTTGGTACCCAGATGAATAACATTACATTTATCCACATTAAACCTCATTTGCCAAGTTGATGCCCAAACACTCAGTGTGTCCAAATTGGATTGTAATTTATGAACATCTTCCATAGACTGAACTATACTACATAGCTTGATGTCATCTGGCATACATCTTCCCTGTACGTAGCTATCAAATGGGTTACTTCCTCACCGTGGTATGCCCCAAGTGTGCAGATCCCTTTGTTGATGTATTTAAATTCTGCTGGGCATGCCCAGTCATACGGAACTACTCAGGGAAAAATTTACCAGGGCTCACCTGACTCCTTTGGAACAAACAACACCTGAATGGGCCATTTTTGGTCACATACCAACATCCACACAATACCAAACATAAAATGCAAACTACTTTACTGTATATCGACTGCTGCCCGTAAATTCATTCTGAAGGATTGGATATCCCCAAACACACCTTTATTACACCTTTTTTCTCACTGAATTGTCTTACATCTTCCAAGTAGATTGGATTAATGTGACAACACAGAAGGAATGCAAAGTAAAAAAAAAATTCTTGTTATGGGAACCCTTTATTAACACCATACCTCTGCGAATCAGAACAAAACTACATACTTGCTTTAAGTACCCCACCTAGCTTTCTGGAACGTCAACTTAACATCATCATCATCACCCTTTTAATCTTAATTAGGAGACTGGGAATTCCTCATATTCCATTATTATAACGTGACACTTTTATGCACGGGATCAGGAATCGCACATCTTTAACATATATTTCCCTCCTTCCCCCTCCACTCCACAACCAAAGAGTTTGAAAGAGATGTATGATTGCTACATATGTCACCCTTATCAACCAATAACAGGAAATAACCGAGGATCCTAGGAAGTTAACAAAGGGTTCTACCTCTAGGATTGCTCATATCTAAAGCTCCACACCATAGCAACTACTGTACCCTCCCTTTGGCTAACCCTCAGGTTGTTTTGTTTGAAAAAATATATTTAAATTGAAACTAAATAAACTAATTTCTTAAGAAAATAATAAATATAAGAAAAATCATATTATGTTTTTGATACTGTGATCAAATATGTGTATAAAATATCCTCCAGTTGCATAATTTGTACCACCAGATGTTGTCATTAGTGTGAAGGGAAGGTGGAGGCTATCCTTAGTAAAGTTAATTTGAGTTTACTGTCCAAGCACCAAATGGCTAGAATTGGTCCCTAAATATAAAAATGAGTGAATCCATAGATTCACATTTTCAACTTCTTAAAATGCATACCTTACATTGCCTTCTTATAGGCTGGTTTGTTATTCTATTATTTCAGTTTTAACATTTCCCAGATATTTTGTACCCAATTTGCTTCCTGGGTACTAATTCTATTTTTGTAATAAAATAAAATTGCATTATTCAGCTAACTTAGATAATGCTTTTAGCATGGACCAAAACACTTTATGGGCTACATAGATACTGGGGAGAATTAGAAGTATCCATTCTTCAATAGGAACCAATATAAGAAGAATTAGATTTTCAGCCAGCTGACATAAAGAGCAGTCCAAAAACAAACTGAAGTTGATGCTTGCTTTCTAGCAGAGTCACAATGCCTACACAGAGGTAGGCAATAGAGGGTTTTGGTGAGGAACTATTAAAGGATTTGAAGACATTTGCCACAATTTTTCTATTGCTCTAATGCATCTAAAATAAAAATATAAAAGTATGTAGACTCGCCACTCATAATTATTGAGTCCAGGTAGAATCAATCACACAGCTATCTAATCTCCATAGAAAAACATTGGTAGTAGTATTTACAGCTCAGCTACAAAACAGTCTCTGCAAACTCGCAGAGAGGGGCCGCCGAGCGCTTAAGCAAAAGATTCATGAAATGTGTTTCCATGGTCAAGCAGATGGGCACAAGCCTAAGATCACTATACACATTGGCAAGCGTCGGCTGGAGTGGATTAAAGCACTCTGGAGCAGTGGAAACGTGTTCTCTGGAGTGATGAATTAGGTTTTATTATCTGGCAGTATGATGGATGAGTCTGGGGTTGGCAGATGCCATGAGAACGCTACCTACTATAATGTATAGTGCCTGCAGTGTAAACAATTGTAAGCTTCCTACTTTGTTTAGGGAAGCCCCTTTCTGTTCCAGCATGACTGTGCCCGTCTGCACAAAGTAAGATCCATAAAGACATGATTTGACCAGTTTGGAGTGGGGGGAACTGAAGTGCCCGGCACAGAGCTCCAACCCCACTAAACACCTTTGGGATGAACTGGAACGCTGAATGCAAGCCAGACCTTCTTGTCCAACATCACAGCCTGACCACACAAATGCTCGTTGGGCTGAATGGGCACAAATTCTTGTGATCGGTAGGGGCTTCTATGTCTGTAAAAAAGCAAAGACAATTCTTTAAGCTCCACTCATAATATACAGTCGGGTGCTTGTCAGGTTATACAAATATGATTACTATGCTACTATGTTTAGCTTGCCTTATTGCTTGAAGGGCGGGTTCACACATGGCGGAATTCCACTTAAATTCCGCTGCGGACACTCCGCAGCGTTAATCCGCAGCGGAGCCGTTTCTCCATTGACTTTCACTTTAAATTAGCAGTGTTCGTTTACACGATGCGTACAATTCCGCTGCGGAGCATAGGCTGCGGAGCGGAATTTGGTGTCCGCAGCATGCTCTGTCTGTTGCGGAGCAGTGGCGGACTCATGGCGGAATTTCTCCATTGACTTCAATGGAGATTCAAAGTTCCGCAATGAAGTCCGCAGCTGTCATGCACATGTCATGTGTGCTGCGGATACGTCTTGCTTTTTTAACTTGACATTTCTTCATTCTGGCTGGACCTATGTATTTCTAGGTCTACAGCCAGACTGAGGAAGTCAATGGGGCTCCCGTAATGACGGGAGCGTTGCTAGGAGACGTCTGTAAATAGTCACTGTCCAGGGTGCTGAAAGAGTTAAGCGATCGGCAGTAACTGTTTCTGCACCCGGGACAGTGACTACCGATCCCAATATACAGCAACCTGTAAAAAAATATAAGTTCATACTTACCGAGAACTCCCTGTTTCTGTCTCCAGTCCGGCCTCCCAGGATGACGTTTCAGTGGAAGTGACGGCTGCAGCCAATCACAGGCCAAGCACAGGCTGCAGCGGTCACATGGACTGGCGCGTCATCCAGGGAGGTCGGGCTGGATGCCGAAAGAGGGACGCGTCACCAAGACAACGGCCGGTAAGTATGAAAATCGTTTCCTTTCACTAGGGAAAGTGCTGTCCCTTCTCTCTATCCTGCACTGATAGGGAGAAGGGAAGCACTTTTCCCGCAGTCTGCAGCAGCTAGTCCGCATCAATGTACTGCACATTTTGTGCAGATCCGCTGCAGAATCTGCAACGCAGATTCTGTGCGGCATCGATGCGGACAGTTGCGGAGGAATTCCGCCATGTGTGGTCATGCCCGAATTGTTTCAAGGAAGTTCAATATTTAGAGTACTAACACTAGGATAACACTAGGATATGACATTACTATACAGAAATACTCTATCCCTTCATAATGTCGTGACCTCCTTGTGGTTGCCATTTTTCTTTTTCATTAATCACCCTACAGGTCATTTTTACTTCACCTTTATATAAGTATAGCAGTCACTGAACTAAAACTATTAATCTCTCAAACTGCAGTTCATTTCCCGAGCTAGTGTGTAACATAAGCCATGTAGAAAACACTTTTTTTCAACTTGCAATATGTCAGTACACCCTCTAAAAACTGTATTTTGAGTATTTACTATAAATTATTTTCATTCATACTGTCACTGTCTTATTTATGGTAAACATGTTAATAGAGCATACATATCTATATAAAAAGGAAAGCCTTTTGAAAATGCATATCTTTTAGCTGCATGCCTGCACCGTCGGAAGTCTGTTACCGGTTGGTGGTCCATGCTCAGAACTTTGAGCTAACCAGATGTCTGCCTTCTTTTGTTCCTCTCCCACCCTCACAATTTACAACCTCACACAATCAGTGAGAAAAACCAGCTGCATCCCTTCCTCCCCCTCCTCTGTCTTCTGTTTAGTATTTTACTTTAGGTGTTTCATAGATTTTTGAGGACTGATATAGTTTATGAACATTTACAGAGATCCTGCATACAGAGTAAGGATAACTACAGGCTGCTGCTGATGAGTGAAATGCTACAGCCCTTTAAAAAGAAATGTTACATGTTTTCACATGTACTCCTAAGTAGAAAAAAAAAATCTATGTATGTTTTTAAGCAATTTTCCGCTAATACTTATTTAAATAGACAGTGGTGGGACTCTCCTGATACGAAAAAGAAGCGAATCCCAATCCATATTATGTGTTGAAAAGTGGCCTCATTCTCCATTGAAATTAATAGGGGACACCTAATGGTCTGGAAATCTGGCATGTTTCAGTGCATGTATTGAATTACAATATTCAAACATTTCCAATGATCTGGCACATTGCTCTTCATGGGGATGACAGAATATTGTCATTTTACTTCTAGTAAAAAAATAATGGCTTAGAATACTCCTTGTTGGTTGCTATGAGTACTTCCATGGCCAAGTTTTTTTTAATGTACCTTCAACATTCTAAAAATATTAATATTTCACTGAAGTGATTAGTCTTAGGAATTTACATTAGTAAAAGTTTAAGGGTTAAAATGCTGTGTTCACCTTGTTTAAAGCTTGGATGCCTCATTGGCCTGTGCCTTTAACTGAAAGGAATCCGATGTCCAAGTGTGCATATTTTTTGCTATATGTGTGTGATGGGCCACTTTGGTCAGATGCTAAGAACCAGAAGGCATTACACATGGCTGTAAATAAGGAGCATTGAGTAACAGAGGACATTGGTGATGAGGAAATGGAGAGATGATGGTTAGTTAAAGGGGTTGAACAAAATTAGAAAAATATGTTGCTTTTTTTTTCTCCAAAAAGCGTGCTACACATGTCCACAGCTTGTGTGTATTCCCTTTTATAGATCTATCCTTCAATACCAGACACAACCCATGGTATGACATTGTTTTTAAAAAAAACAAAAACTGCCATACGTAGTTTTCTAATCCTGTACATCTCCTTTATAATGGAAGTTTCTTGTTATTGATTAAGCCTTTACATAATAAGCCTGCTTGGTAAATCTCCCAGAAAACTTTAGACACATACCACATCAGATTGTTACTAGTGAGGGGGTGCAAACTATTATTATTATTTTTTGCCTTGGTGTTTAGATGCCTCCAACTATCTTCATCCAGCCCGGAGTAGTTTTACTTTTTACCCTTGCATTGCATGAACCCCAAAATATATATATATATATATATATATATATATATATATATATATATATACAGATGTAGCCATCTTTAACTTGATTCTGATAACTTGCTGCAGCGTGATATCACACAACAAAAGCCACTGAAAAGCCATTGAAAAAGTCAAGGTAAGATAAGATCTAGCCATTGTTTATTTAATGCGTTAAAAGTCAAGGTAAAGACAGCTCAATCAGTATATATATATATATATATATATATATATATATATATATATATATATATATATATTTATATATATGTGTATAGTTTATAAATAATTGGTTAAAACAATTATGGCAAATTTAAAATAATGAGGCGTTTGATTTCCAATTGTAATGCAGTGGGAAGAATTGGGACTCTATAATTAACTAAAATTCACCTGTTTTAGATTAGATTGTTTTTTTCAGACATTCTTTTCTTTTTCAGTATTGCCTTAGGATGCATGAAGCAGAGAAACAATGAGCATGGAAATTGGCTCTTTAATGTTTATGCTGTGCCTGGTAGTGATTTTTATGAATCTCCTGATATTACAAAGTTAATTAGTCAACTGGGCTTACTAGAGTACTGGATGTTACAATGTGGATATTTTTTCCCCCACATATTTATATGTGAATATGCAAGAAATGTAATCTGTTATGGGCACATGAATGATAACATTGATATTTTTTTCGGTTTTGAGCTGTACCTTATTCAGTAATCATTAAACTCTATGGCATCACACTCAGATCAAGGTAAAATGTGTTTGTAATTTCTTCCCAGGATATATATTTCCTGGTATATCTGAGCCCTGAGGACTAACTTGTGATATCTTGTGATATTCAAGTAAACTTAATTTCAGCTGTTTCCATCCTCAGAATTCTGGAATCCTTGTTTAATCTAAAGCATCTTATCATTATTGCTGCTTCTTTTTCTACTGTGCCCCCTCCCCACCGAGGATTGAAATACAATATTAAAACATAGAGTGGTACAGCACAGCTGGTGGAAACTGATTCCATCTTTTTAGATATATTTTTTTATTATTATGGCTAAAAGTGTGCTGGTGTGTTTGAATTGTATGCATTGTTTCTTGTTACTCTGTTTAGTTTGTAATTATCACCAAAATTGAAAATGTTACTTTTATGTTTATAACAATAAAGTCCTACAGAATCCTTATAACACGTGGTACCTCTTTTAAAAAATAAACGCAAAATTCCTGTAGTTTAACCCCTTAAAGGGAATGTGTCGCTAGAATTTATTTTTTCTAGTTAAACAATTATTATTTAACCCCTTAAGGACGCAGCCTTGTTTTAGCCTTAAGGCTCAGAGCCCATTTTTCAAATCTGACATATTTCACTTTATGTGGTAATAATGCCGGAATGCTTAAACCTATCCAAGCGATTCTGAGATTGTTTTCTCGTGACACATTGGGCTTCATGTTCGTGGTAAAATTTGGTCGATATATTCAGTGTTTATTAGTGAAAAATTGCAAAATTTAGAGAAAATTTAGAAAAAATTGAATTTGTCTGAATTTAAATGCATCTGCTTGTAAAACAGATGGTTATACCACCCAAAATAGTTACTAGTTCACATTTCCCATATGTCTACTTTAGATTGGCATAATTTTTTGAACATTATTTTATTTTTCTTGGACGTTACAAGGCTTTGAACTTTAGCAGCAATTTCTCACATTTTCAAGAAAATTTCAAAAGGCTATTTTTACAGGGGCCAGTTCAGTTGTGAAGTGGCTTTGAGGGGCCTATGTATTAGAAACCCCCATAAAACATCCCATTTTCAAATCTAGACCCCTCAAAGTATTCAAAACAGCATTTAGAAAGTTTTTTTTAACCCTTTAGGCATTTTACAGGAATTAAAGCAAAGTGGAGGTGAAATTTGCAAATTTCATTTTTCTTGCTGAATTTCAATTTTATTCCATTTTTTTCTGTAACACAGGAGTTTTTACTAGAGAAACACTACTAAATATGTATTGTCCGGATTCTGCAGTCTTTAGAAATGTCCCACATGTGGCTCTAGTGTGCTCGTGGACAAAAACACAGGCCTCAGGAGCAATGAAGCACCTAGTGCATTTTTGAGGATCTTTTTTATTAGAATATATTTTAGGCAGCATGCCAGGTTTGAAGAGGTGTTGAGGTGCCAAAACAGTAGGAATCCCCCAAAAGTGACCCATTTTGGAAACTACATGCCTCAAGGAATTCATTTATGGTTGTTGTTACCATTTTGACTGCACAGTTTTTTTCACAGAACTTATTTCAATTGGGCTATGAAATGAAAAAAATGAATTTTTTTCAAATAAGATGTCATTTTTGATCAAAATTTCGTATTTTCACAAGAAATAAAATACCCCATTTTGTTGCCCAATTTGTCCTAAGTGTGGCAATACCCTATTTGTGGTAATAAACTACCATTTGTGTCCATGGGAGGCCTCAGAAGGGAAGTGCTGTGTGTTCTTTGGAGTCCAGATTTTGCTGGATTGGTTTCTGGGTGCCTTGTCGCATTTGCAGATCCCCAGAGGTATCAAAGCAATGAAAACCCACCAGAAGTAACCCCATTTTGGAAACTACACCCCTCAAGGAATTTATTTATGGATATTGTGACCATTTAGACACCACAGTTTTTTCCCAGAACTTATTTGAATTGGGCTGTGAATTTTAAAAAATTTAATTTTTCCCAATAATATGTAGTTTTGGCTAAAAATTTCTTATTTTCACAAGAAATAAAATACCCAATTTTGTTGCCCAGTTTGTCCTGATTGCGGCAATATCCCATTTGTGGTGATAACTGCCGTTTGGGCCCATGGGAGGGCTCAGAAAGAAAGGAGCGCTATTTGTTCTTTGGAGTCCAGATTTTGCTGGATTGGCTTTCGGGTGCCATGTCGCATTTGCAGAGCCCCAGAGGTATCAAAGCAATGGAAACCCACAAGAGGTGACCCCATTTTGGAAACTACACCCCTCAAGGAATTCATTTATAGGTGTTGTGACCATTTTGACCCCACAGTTTTTTCACAGAACTTATTTGAATTGGGCTGGAAATTAAAACAAAATTATTTTTTTCCAATAATATGTAGTTTTGGTTGAAAATTTCTTATTTTCACAAGAAATAAAATACCCCATTCTGTTGCCCAATTTGTCCTAAGTGTGGCAATACCCCATTTGTGGTAATAAACTACCATTTGTGTCCATGGGAGGCCTCAGAAGGGAAGGAGTGCTGTGTGTTCTTTGGAGTCCAGATTTTGCTGGATTGGTTTTTGGGTGCCATGTCGCATTTGCAGAACCCCAGAGGTATCAAATCAATGAAAACCCACCAGAAGTAACCCCATTTTGGAAACTACACCCCTCAAGGAATTTATTTATGGATATTGTGACCATTTAGACACCACAGTTTTTTCCCAGAACTTATTTGGGGCTGTGAATTTTAAAAAATTTAATTTTTCCCAATAATATGTAGTTTTGGCTCAAAATTTCTTATTTTCACAAGAAATAAAATACCCCATTCTGTTGCCCAATTGGTCCTGAGTGTGGCAGTACCTCATTTGTGGTGATAAACTGCCGTTTGGGCCCATGGGAGGGCTCAGAAGGAAAGGACCACCATTTGGCCTACTGGGGATTTTTTTGTGTGAAGTCATGTATGCAGAAGCCCCTGAGGTACCAGTACAGTTGAAACCCCCAAGAAGTGACCCCGTTTTAAAAACTACACCCATGAGGCATTCATCTAGAGGTGTAGTGAGCATTTTGACCGGAGACATACACCCCATAAACTGTAATGTGGGTTCTCACGGGTACGGCAATACCCTCAATGTGGCTGTTATGAGCTGCCTAGGCACACAGCAGGGCTCAGAAGGGAAAGATGAGGGGGATAAGATGTGCAGAGTGCATCAGGGTATGTAAAACTGGGCTAGATTAAAAATCAAGGGATGTAAGATAAATTTTAAAACACTCTTTCATACAGAGCCTTAGTTTTGCAGGACACGTGTCACGTTGATATATTGTGTCCTCCCTTATCACCCTCTTATAACAGACGTTGTACCTCTTTTGACTTTTTCCCTTCTTGCCAGTTTGGGGAACTTCTCCTAGAAAGTGTTGCCCTGGTACGATGCGTGTGGCCTGTCTTCCAGAAGTACTAGGTGCCTCCACTTCTTGGTCCCTAAAAATTAGTTTCTTGATAACCACCTCTTAAAAATTCCAGGAAAGTTCCCGTCTGGCCTGTACATCGATGTAGCACGTACGCATTGTATAATGCCATCTGTATGATGTGCCCGGCCAGCTTCTTATACTACACCTCATGGCGCTGTAGGGCTTCAGGACTTGATCTGACAAGTCCACCCCTCCCATGTACCTATTGTAGTCCAGGACGCAGTCTGGTTTGGGGGTCTCTGTACTGGTACCTCGTACTGGTACATGGGTACTGGTGTGGCAAATCTCTTGTCCTTGTACGTGACACACAATATGTTGCTGCTAGATTGTGCCCTGCTCTCACCCCTTCTGAGTGTTTGCTCAAGCAGAGTCTTAGGAAGGCCTCTCAGATTTTTTTCTAGCAGTGCCGCATGCCGCAATACTTCTGGAAGCGAGACAGTTGAAGAGTGGGACGCTGGTATAAAAATTATCCAGGTAGAGGTGGTAACGCTGGTCCAGCAGTGGGTGCACCAAATCCCACACAATTTTTGCATTAACTCCCAGTAGGGGGGGGGGGTCATTCTGGGGCTGAATACTGGTGTCCTTCCCTTCATATATCATAAATTTGTAGGTATACCCTGATGCACTGTCGCACAGCTTATACATCTTAACACCATACCTTGCCCTCTTACTCGGCAGGGACTGGTGGAATTGAAGCCTCCCTTTAAAATGTACCAAGGACTCATCAATAGAAATACTCTTCTCGGGGGTGTATGCTTGGGAAAACCGGGCACTGAAACGGTCTAATAGGGGTCTCCATTTATACAAACGGTCAAAACTGGGGTCATCTCGGGGTGGGCACGGCTCATTATCAGTATAATGTAAGAAGCGAAGTATTGCCTAATTTATTTATTTTTTTAGGTTCCAGTTCAGTTCTGAAGTTGCTTTGAGGAGCCCATATATTAGAAACCCCTATGAAACACTCCATTTTAGAAGCTAGACCCCTCAAAGTATTCACAACAGCATTTAGAAAGTTTATGAACCCTTTAGGTGTTTCACAGGAATTTAGAGCAAACTAGAGGTGAAATTTACATTTTTGTTTGTCAGAAAATCCTTTTTATACCATTTTTTTTATAACACAAAAGGTTTTACCAGAGAAACGCAACTTAATACTTATTGCCCAGATTCTGCAGTTTTGAGAAATATCCCACATGTGGCCCTAGTGTGATAATGCACTGAAGCACCGGCCTCCGAAGCAAAAGAGCACCTAGTGGATTTTGAGCCCTCCTTTTTATTAGGCACCATGTCCGGTTTGAAGAGGTCTTGTTGTGCCAAAACAGTGGAAACCCCCCAAAAGTGACCCTATTTTGGAAACTAGACACCTTGAGAAATTCATTGTAGTTTTCATGGGGTGCATGCAACTTTTTGATCAGTTTTTATTCTATTTTTAAGTGGCGCGGTGACTAAAAAACAGTAATTCTACCATTGTTTTTTTATTCTATTTTTTTTTAGTTCTCACCGTGCGCTATAAATGACATATTCACTTTATTCTGCGGGGCGATACGATTATGGCGATACCATATGTTTTTTTTATGTCTTATAGCATTTGCACAATAAAATACTTTTCGGTAAAAAATAATTTACGTTTTGTGTTACCATATTCTAAGAGCCATAACTTTTTTATTTTTCCATCAATAAAGCCGTGCGAGGACTTATTTTTTGCGCAATGAACTGTAGTTTCGATCAGTTCCATTTTTAGGTACAGGCGACTTTTTAATCTCTTTTTATTCAATTTTTTGGGTGGTGAAGTGACCAAACAATTGTGATTCTGGTACGGTTTACTATTATTTTCTTTTATGGTGTTCACCGCGCGGGATAAATATCGAAATAACTTTGTAGCTCAAGCTGTTACGGACGCGGCAATATCAATTATGTATAGTTTATTTGTTTGTTTATATATTTTTATTAATAATAAAGGACTGATGAGGGAAAAAAGGTGATTTTTACTTTTATTACTTTTAAAACTTTTATTTTCTTATTTTTACACATTTTATTTTTACTTTTTTTTAACTTTATTACTTTGTCCCACTAGGGGACTTGAGGGCAGGAGGCCCTGATCGCAATTCTAATACACTGCACTACATGCGTAGCGCAGTGTATTGGAGCTGTCAGCTACTCACTGACAGCAAGCATAGTGGGTCCTGACTTTGTCAGGACTCACTAGGCTTCTGTCGATGGCATAGCCGCACGCCATTGTTTGGTGTCCGGTTGCCATAGTCACGATCTCTATTGAACGCAGCTTTTAAGGGGTTAATCAGCGGGGGCACAGCGATCGGACCCCGCTGTAGGAGCTGCGGCAGCTGCTGTACGAGACAGCAGCTGTCACAGCTCCTGCATGTGTCGGGAGGATGGCCAAAATGGCCGTTACTCCCGCGACGTACTATTACGTCGCTGAGCGCGAACGTATTAGTTAGCGAGACGGAATAGTACATCGCTGAGCGCGAAGGGTTTAATGCACTACCACCTCTTCATTCCGTCTTCTCCTAGAACCCCTTTCTGCCTATAAAATAAATCCTTAACAATAAAAAAATATGTGGTATATCTTGTGGATAAATGTCTAAAGTAAGAAAAACCCCATTATGGCTCTGAATAAATCAAGCATTAAACTCTATATAAAGTATAAGTTTTGAATTTTAGTGATCGATTTTTTTTTCCCTGCAATTTATAAAGCACATTTAGATTTTTAAAAATGCTAACAAAATTACATTTCTAATTTTTGCTCATCTTTACGGTGCTCCCGGCATCTGGAGAAAGAATGGTTCAATTTCCAGAGGCGCCTTCCCTCTTTTACTGTAAGTGAATTTTTGGAATAGTCACCTCAGCAACTCGTTTTAACAGAAACGGTTGATGGCTTCAAGAAAAGCTTAGATAATTTCTTAGAACAAAATAACGTCAACGCTTATGTAAATGTATAGAATTCTTGTGTGAATGTTGATCCAGTCTGATTGTCACTTGGTATCAGGAAAGAAATGTTTCCATTTTAGAGCAGATTGTCTTATTCCTTCTGCGTTCGTTTTTACTTTCCTTTGGATCAATAGGGGGAAACAAAGTTATTAAATGCACCCCTACCCCTTTAACTATGTAACCATGACATTTTAAACATTTTAAACATTTGAGGTTTGTAGTATAAACCCATTTCTTAATAAGTCTGCTGTAGATAATAGCTGTCTTGTCTTATTTTCTTTTATATTAGTTTCAGTACAGAACTCATACCACAAGAACAACAACTTTTACTAACAACAATAAATCCTACAGTAATATATTCATTGGTAGAAAAAAAACACAGTTGATACTGTAGTAAATTATAGAGCACGATAAAAAATAATCTTAACTGAAATAACATAATAAATAATTTTATAAAATATAGGACATATTTCTGTAGAAAGTGTAATTACCTGCACATATTCACTGTTTGGATCAATGTCTGCTTTTTCGTAATACCAGCAAAAGAGATAAAGCTTTCCACATTCAGTGAGGAAGGTACATTTAATTCTTCAGTAGGAAACTGGAGGTCCAATTTAGAGATTAGATGCTATCTCAAAACAGTAACAGAGGAATAAATTATTTCTTATATTAAAATTGGAATAAGAGCTTGTTATAAAAGAAGCTTTGAAATCTTACAGTTAAACATTTACATTATTTGCTGTATTCACTAAATGTCATATCTTTTTCTCTATTTAAACATGCGGAGACAAAAGCAAGGGTCATAGATTAATAGCCTACTTTGTACAACAATTTCGTTTTGTTGCAATGCAACCCCAAAACAGTGGCATGTGTGACAATTGTTTCAAATATTGCCATTAAACCGATTTGTCACATCTTAGACCTCATACACAGCTGTATTATGGCTGTGGGCAACCTCCAAGTTTGATGTGGTCATGCAGCACTCATAAAAATGGGTCAAGTGACAGCTCCATCCACATGAGAGCACTGCAGCTAAATTAGAAAGTTGAAATACATATTTTTACTTGTGAATTTTTACCTATAATCATGATGTCTGATGTCATTGCTGTCTCTTATAGCGAGCACGCATGTATATGGTGGAGTCTCGAGGAATAGCTGTTGGTCAAACAAGCATTCGGCTGACAGCTATTGTAACTATTGTTGTACTTCGGCTTATAACTATTGTCTACCACCCCCCTGCATTGTTAGTGTTGACACACTGCCCCATGCATGTTGTTGCACAGGGCACAATCTCCAGCCTCTCCTCTGCCTTTTCTTGTCACTTAGATTTTCATCTGTGGCTTCTGATAGATGTGATCTGTCCACAATTCCCTAAGTAATATCTATGGGAACATGTAGTTACCAGAGCTACTGGCTGCAATCAAGATGATGGACAGAAGATTAATTATTATTAGTGGTAAGAGGGACTATAGAAGAACACTTGTGGACTACGTTAAGGGGTGGTGAGAGTTGTTTCATGTGCCTGCTGAAGTTTCTCTTTAAACATGTATGTCATTGCCCAACATCTGGACTTATAATATGTAACCATGTATTACTTACGTTGTATTGGACAGGATTGCAACTTCCTGTCACCATGTTTACATGTGGCATTAGTATAATGAAAAGGGACATTGGGGCATTAAGTGACTCGAATTGTGATTAAATGTTACTACAGAGATTTTAAAGGAATATTTCAGAGAAAAAATAATACACTGTGTTATAACTAGTGCAAGTCCTGGCGGAGTGTTGAGCATATTAGAAAGTCATAGATCACCAAATATTGAAGTCATTCATTGCCCCTTCAGGCCCTGCCCTAGGTATAGTGTATTAGTGTTTCCTAAAGTATTTGACTTTTTAAATTACCAATCAGATTTCCATTTTAAATAAAAAATACATGAAATAAACTACTAAACATAAAACAAAAGCTGGGCTATATTTTCAATTGGGGAATCCCAATGTAATCTTAACAAATATGACCTATCTATGAAAATCATATTTTCCTCTTGCCTATATTAGGGTTATTTTCTACATTTCCAAGTTGTAATAAACAATACTATAAAATATCTTTGTACCATTCATAAAAGAAAAACCTTGTTGTATTTTATTGCGTCCTTGAAAAATCCTTGAAATGATCCATTTATTACATAGTGGAAATAATTTTCACTCTAAACAGTACGTCCCTCTCTTCCTCCACTTAAAGTTGATTCTTTGGCTATTAAGTGAAGGATGTTCACATTGCACTACATTAATTTCACTGGACACTGAGTTTTATCTATTTCAACAAGTGCGCCCGTGTTAATTAGGCCTCATAGGGGGAGTGATTGTGAGAAACGCCGCTAACTGTCACTAATCAATACTTGCAGCACAAGCAGTTCTAACAGTAAATTACTTTAGTTCATGTGCAGGAAAACAATTTTGTATTCAAGCTAACATTATTTTTTCTAAAACTGTAAGCAGCTAATGTTATCTGCTTTTATAAATCGCTGTCATTAAAAAATAAATAACACTCAGGACAATGGTGCATGATTTTGTAAATTAAATGTATTCAATTTAAGCAATCACTTTCTTTTTGAATGTTTACAGGTGTAGTGATTTAATAATGTAAATTGTACTTCATGTAGCCACTGGTGAAACATCATATGGGAATAAAGTAATACATATTATACAATTTTAAAAATTTTTTTTATACAGGGGGTTGCATAAGTAGGTACAGTGGAGGAAATAAGTATTTGATCCCTTGCTGATTTTGTAAGTTTGCCCACTGTCAAAGACATGAACAGTCTAGAATTTTTAGGCTAGGTTAATTTTACCAGTGAGAGATAGATTATATTTAAAAAAAAAAAAAATGAAAATCACATAGTCAAAATTATATATATTTATTTGCATAGAACACAGAGAAATAAGTATTTGATCCCCTACCAACCATTAAGAGTTCAGCCTCCTCCAGACCAGTTACATGCTCCAAATCAATTTGGTGCCTGCATTAAAGACAGCTGTCTTAAATGGTCACCTGTATAAAAGACTCCTGTTCACAGACTCAATTAATCAGTCTGACTCTAACCTCTACAACATGGGCAAGACCAAAGAGCTTTCTAAGGATGTCAGGGACAAGATCATAGACCTGCACAAGGCTGGAATGGGCTACAAAACCATAAGTAAGACGCTGGGTGAGAAGGAGACAACTGTTGGTGCAATAGTAAGAAAATGGAAGACATACAAAATGACTGTCAATCGACATCGATCTGGGGCTCCATGCAAAATCTCACCTCGTGGGGTATCCTTGATCCTGAGGAAGGTGAGAGCTCAGCCGAAAACTACACGGGGGGAACATGTTAATGATCTCAAGGCAGCTGGGACCACAGTCAGCAAGAAAACCATTGGTAACACATTACGCCGTAATGGATTAAAATCCTGCAGTGCCCACAAGGTCCCCCTGCTCAAGAAGGCACATGTACAGGCCCGTCTGAAGTTTGCAAATGAACATCTGGATGATTCTGAGAGTGATTGGGAGAAGGTGCTGTGGTCAGATGAGACTAAAATTGAGCTCTTTGGCATTAACTCAACTCGCCGTGTTTGGAGGCAGAGAAATGCTGCCTATGACCCAAAGATCACCGTCCCCACTGTCAAGCATGGAGGTGGAAACTTTATGTTTTGGGGGTGTTTCTCTGCTAAGGGCACAAGACTACTTCACCGCATCAATGGGAGAATGGATGGAGCCATGTACCGTCAAATCCTGAGTGACAACCTCCTTCCCTCCACCAGGACATTAAAAATGGCTCGTGGCTGGGTCTTCCAGCACGACAATGACCCGAAACATACAGCCAAGGCAACAAAGGAGTGGCTCAAAAAGAAGCACATTAAGGTCATGGAGTGCCCTAGCCAATCTCCAGACCTTAATCAATTCGAAAATTTATGCAAATAAATATATATAATTTTGACTATGTGATTTTCAGTTGTTTTTTTTAGATAATCTATCTCTCACTGGTAAAATTAACCTAGCCTAAAAATTCTAGACTGTTCATGTCTTTGACAGTGGGCAAATTTACAAAATCAGCAAGGGATCAAATACTTATTTCCTTCACTGTATACAAGGGGAGATTTTTCAAACTGTCTAGTTACAATTTTGTGAGGCAATTTTGAATGAAGAAACACAAGGAGATAGAAAAATAACTTGTTCCGATGAAGCCAACTTCAAACTTTCAGGTGCTGTTAATAGGCGCAGCTGTATTTATTACTCGCTAAAAAAAAACCTTTCAACAATTGAAGAACACTTGAATTAACCTGGGGTTACAGTTTGGGCGGCCCTTTCATGTGAAGGGGTAATTGGACCTATCTTCTACAATACAAAGGTTACCTCAGACCTGAACCTTAACATGCTCCAAGAAAATGTAATACCACAATTGAAGTTGGAGCATGAAAATTAAGACTTCCATTTTCAGCAAGATGGAGCCCTTCATCACTATGCTTTACCGGTGCATCATTTTCTTGACTAAAAATGACCCAATAGATGGACAGATAGACAAGGCCCGGTTGAATGGCCATGATCACTAGACTTTACCCGGATGTACTTTTTCTTTTGGTGGAGTTATCAAAGATCAGGAATATTCTAGAATACCACGCATGGTTGATAACATGATTGAGTTTATAAAAGAAGCATGCCAAGAAATTAATGGCAATAAAGAACTTTGTGCCAAAGTGTGCTTGATTGTAAAAACCGGATTACAGCAATGTGTAAATAGTGAGGGCAGTCAATTTGACCATATAAGAGATTGTACTTAATTGTTTTGTTATTCTATCAAATACTAATATTTGAACTGTATACCTACTTATGCATCCCCCTGTATTTTACTCTTCTTCTTCCTAATTCACTGACAGGATTTTGCTATGATTGTTGCCGCCATTGAGGCTAATTGAGGCTAATGCAATGACTGTGGGCAAAAAACGCTGTATTTTCTTTCTTGACTGTGGCAAGAAAGGACATGCCGCTTTTTTTTTCCTTGAGCAGTCAAAAGCCGACTGGAAAAAACAAACGGCTCTGCCTCCTATTGAAATCAATGTGGGGCGATTTCGGACGCTTTTTGGGGCTGATTCCAACATGGTCTCCACGTCAAATTCAGCACCAAAAAAACTTTGTGCGAACTGACCCTAAGGAATGTTTGTCACAGCTGTGATTTATGTGGCTCTACTAGACCGCTCTGCAATAGCGTAGAAGCAGCTGGCCAAGAAATAGTTAATACCAGTCTCTTGGGCAAGATTACCTGGGAGAATGTGCAGGCAGATGCTCGGAGAAACGGGAACAGTGGGAGCAGGATACAACAAAGGACCATTTGCATAGACAAACACAGGAAGACTAACAACGCTCATGCAAGGAGAGGAAGGGCAGAGCCCTTTTTAAAGTCCAGGGTATTACTGGGTTGATTGGGAAAATGTAGACAGGTTCGTGGGTGGCCCTTTAAGGCTGGGAGTGAGCGTGCGGACTCTTCAGGACACAGGAGAGCATTACAGACATGTGTGTCGACGTCTCTGAGGGTGGAGAAGCCAACATGATGATACAGTCCTGCGGTCGCGGCTGCCGGTAAGTGGGACGTGCCGGCGGTCAGTGACCGCGGGCATTACAATGTTTCATGTACAAAGCTGGTACCATAAGTAAATGGTTTTCATTCTAAAGTAAAAAGCATTGAAACAAAGTTGCACATGTTTGCATATATTTGATACTAGAATTTGAATATGGAGGAATGTTAAACTTCATTTTGCAAGTAAATTGATTAAAAACAATTGCGATAGCCACAAACCACGTACTTGGATGAATAAGTCTGATTGAACTTAATTTATCTTTTGTTCCACTAGAGACCTAGAAGATGTGATCCATTGATCATTTACATCAGGGGTCTCAAGCACGCGGACCGCGGGCCGCATGCGGCCCCTGGGGCTGTCATCTGCGGCCCGCGGGACACAGAGCCGCTAGTATCGGCTCTCCTCCGAGACTCCTGTATTCCCTGACATCGCTGTCCATATATGAACAGCGATGTCTGGGGCTTCCCCAGAGCCGGAGTCCCGGGCAGAACGCTAGTACAGGCTCTGCTCCGGGACTCTGTGGAATTCTCTGACATCGCTGCCCATATATGGACAGTGTGTCAGGGTCTTGCCCAGAGCGGAGCAGAGAGGGCACTTTGGCAGCCTCTACAGAGGGCACTGTGGCAGCCTCTACAGAGGGCACTGTGGCAGCCTCTACAGAGGGCACTGTGGCAGCCTCTACAGAGGGCACTGTGGCATTATCTACAAGTGGGTGTGTGGCAGTATCTGAAGAGGACACTGGCATTATCTAGGGGTGTGTTGCATTATCTACAGAGGGCACTGTGGCCTTATCTACAGAGGGCACTGTGGCCTTATCTACAGAGGGCACTGTGGCCTTATCTACAGAGGGCACTGTGGCCTTATCTACAGAGGGCACTGTGGCCTTATCTACAGAGGGCACTGTGGCCTTATCTACAGAGGGCACTGTGGCCTTATCTACAGAGGACACTGTGGCCTTATCTACAGAGGTCAATGTGGCCTTATCTAGGGGTGTGTTGCATTATCCACAGAGGGTACTGCGGCAGCATCCACAGAGGGCACTGTGGCAGCATCCACAGAGGGCACTGCGGCACTATCTAAAAAGGGGCTGCCCAATCTTGACGTGTGCTAACTGAGCCGCCGGACTGCATTTAGCGACACTTAAACTGGAAAGCTGGATTGTTGAAATAAGCACGTGGAGAAATATCTCAAATTTTAAACCTAGCGCTATTATTATAGTAATGTAGTATTATTATTCTAGTAATATAGTGTTATAGTAGTTCAAATAACTAATTGATTAACAATAATTTTGTATTGTATCAAATTTGAAAGTAATGCGGCCCGTCAACTTCCCATTTTTTCTATATGCGGCCCACTTACCCGGCCGAGTTTGAGACCCCTGATTTACGTAATACTTTGGAATACTTAAGATTCCAATTCATTATTTCCTGGTAGTGTGGGACTCTCACACGGCCAGGAAATAATAAGCATATGCCTCTGGCAGAGCTTAGGGCCTTTATCAGGCCCCCAGCTGCCATTGAAATTCATCGGCTCCCTGCAATTATGTGCCGATGGACTGGAACAAGGCGGTCCCTCCACCTGTCAAACTCCTTAGTTGCCACAGTCGCTATTGACCGTAGCATCTAATGGGTTAACTGAGCAAATCGGTTAGGCGGGAAGTGAGCGAGGTGAGAGAGAGCCCCAGAACACCTTTCATGGGGACTCAAACGGAAACTTATTCACATCCTAATGGAAAGTGCCACTTTCCAATAGGACATAGAAAGGCATTACTGTAAAATAGTTAAATACTTTTGTTGTGAAATAATTGAGAAGACAACCTAATAAAACTAAATTGTCTATGATATCACTTGGTTTACATGCTATGTTCATATTATGCAAGTCTTTAATATTAATTTCACACTTAGAACTGAAACAGTTACATTACTATTTTAGCACAATAGTCAAATATACATCTGGGGTTTCTTCCTTTCCAGTAGTGTAATAATCCAAGCATGCATCAGTGTTTTTTTTGTTAGATTTTATTAACTTTACCAAAGTATTCTACTGAAATTATATTTTTTTCTTTCTGTAGGAAGGGAGGAATTATAATAGCTGAACATTAGTAAGCTCTCTAATTGTTAATACAAAGTTATTGAGTGGGACTATCTCAATGACAAAAGCCTTCAAGTGTTTCTATGGAAACACATCTAAGTTCAGTAGGAAATGAGGGAATACTTAGAAAAAATAGTCTAATTTTTTATTTTTTTTCATTGTTGAAATAAGAATAATGTGACAAAAGAAGCGATGTTTATTATATTTTACAGCTCTATCTATAGTTATTAACTTGGTCTTATTGAATAAAATATTCCAGGTCATTTTACTTTAATACAGCTGAATATTTGTCATGATAACATTTGTCCCTAATATATCCTAGGATCTCTTCAGAAGCTGCAGATTTGTTGCAGAAATATCTGCAACTGTCCCATTCTGATGTCTGGCATGGATTTTCAGTCCCAGAAGTTTCTGCTCAAATCTGCTGCATGTGAAAAGTGGTCGATTAATATGATATTGGGCCCTGGGCTGTACATAAGCTATTGGCCCTCACAGCATACATTAGATGAATATCGGCCAAACCCGCTGATTTCGATATGACCGATCATCTAACATGTATGAGGTTTTCCTGACACTCATCAAATGGCAGATGTTGAGATAATAAAGGGTCAGGCTCGTTATATATAAACATCCCGATCCATTTGTCCTCACGGAATATATGTTTGCACCCCCCACTAAAAATATATAAAAAGAAAATAACATACATAGGACATGACAAAGTTAGATGCAATGGCACAGCAGTACACTGTCCCTGACCCTGAATATACTTTATATTTGAAATCAGCAAAGTAGGGTCTACACATAGTTTGTCTCTTTAAAAGCACTAATGTATGAATTATAATATACCTGTAAATAATACAGTCATACGGTTAGTAAAATGTACCACTATACTAGGAACAAATATCACCATACTGTTACTAAATAATATCCAGTATGCCAAGACCAACATTACCAATAATAACACTATAGACTAAATAATTTTGCCACATCATGACACATATTGACTGAATAATACCTCCACAACTTGACCACATATTATCACTACATAGTGACTGAATAATACTACCACACTGTTACTGAATAATGCCTCCACATCATGACCACATATTACCACTACGTAGTGACTGAATAATACCACTATACTGTTACTGAATAATACCGCCACACCATGAGCACATATTACAACTACATAGTGACTTAATAATACCATTATACTGTTAGTAAATAAAACACACTGTACAAAGACAAATATTACGAGTATACAGTGACCATATAGTGGTAGATAACAATCATACACAGGCATTCTGCAGACAATATAAGTGAATACAGTACAGTTATATCTAGTGACTCACAGGTGACATCTTCTCAGATTGGAGTCATTAACTTTACCTTTTCTTCTTCATCCGGCAAAGACCTCCATTTCATCTTCTCCCGGCTGTGACTTGTCTCCGCAGAATTTAATGCACAGACATCTTTGACTCTTTGCTATTTCAGCACCCTGCTCCCTATTTCCCACCCTCTACACAAACTCCCCATCTATAGTACCCCAAATGGTAATAATGTTACCCTTGGTGCCCCACACACTAATTGTACCTTCTTTTGTGCCCCTATTAACCCCACACAGTAGGTGCCGCTTTTAGTTCCCCCACACAGTATTAGTGTTCCCTACACAGTGATAATGCCCCATTTTATGCCCCCACTCAGTAATATAGCTCCCACACTAATAATGACCCCTTTTATGCCTCATAGAATGCCCCCTTTATCCCTTTATGCCCCGACTTAGTACTAATGCACCCTTTTCTGCCACACTCAGTTATAATTACCCTTTTTTGCCCTAATTCAGAAATAATGCCCCCACTGTAAGTGCCCCCTTTTATGCACCCAGGTAGAAATAATGCCCCCTTTATGCCCCCACAGTAAGAATGTCCCTACAATAATACTCACCAAAAATACTCCTAACCAAGTTGGATGCTCTGCTTCCTAAGAGTTCAGTTGCCGGTCACTGATGGCGTGATGCAGTGACATCATCGCGCCAGGCCGCTGATGTCATCAGCATGCCCTCAGTTCCTCGTAGGCTTCAGACACAAACCAAGCTGTGGCCGACGAGCGTAAAAGGTGGGGCAGTGAGTCAATAGCATTTCAGGGATGGATGGGGCCCGTAGCCTTGGGGCCCCAGAGTCCTGGGCCCCCGGGCAGTTGCTTCATCTGCCCCTATGGTAATTTGCCACTGCATGTGAATATGCCCTTTTTATTCACAGGGTTTTGTATAAACCATTTTATTTTACGCATTTTTATTATAAACTGACAAGTGAAAAGGAAACAAAGGAAATAAAATTAAAATAGATGAATAGGATAAAATTAATCAATGGGAAGGAGAACATCATACAGACCTATTCAATTTTGTGCAACCAAATAACCCTGTGATTTTACCCCAAATTTAAAGTAAATATGTCAGGAATGTGATTTCAATTTATTCAAATATTTAAAAGAGTATTCCAGCCAGAAGCACGTATCAACTTTCAACTGGATAGGTGATAAATGTTAGATCAGTGGGGTCCAACCACTGGACTGATTCTGTCAGTGCTATAGACTTTGAATGGAGCAGAAGGGCGCATGATCGACTGACACTCCATTCAAACTCCTCTTAGCTGCAATTGAGAAACAGGGAACTAAGATTAATCACTTATCCAGTGGATAGTTGATTAATTCTTCTGGATGAAAGACCCCTCGAAAGTTGACATATATCTTAAATGCTGCATGTTATTTTTGTTTGTAGTTTAGTTATTTCCCTTTCCATTTGCCTACAAATTGATAGGACTTCCTTCCTCCTCTCCCCTTTCCATGTACCTCTCCTTTCTCCCTTAGGCTAGCCCTGATGGCTCTATCTTCTGACGCTATTCTGAGACAGTACAGTAAGTT
Source organism: Rhinoderma darwinii (assembly GCF_050947455.1). NCBI lineage: Eukaryota > Metazoa > Chordata > Amphibia > Anura > Rhinodermatidae > Rhinoderma > Rhinoderma darwinii. The sequence continues at coordinate 388,236,853 of NC_134688.1, read as the reverse complement.
TTTTTACTCTTTGTTTACACTCTGTTACATCTAGAGTGTAGCATAGCTAGAAAACAGTGATACGAGATGACACCAAACTTGAGGCTGAGAGCAATTTGAAACAAAAAAAGAGATTTTAACAGAAATAAATATTATAATAAGTAGACAAAATGATGATGGCCAAGGGACAGAAGTGGTAGCATAGATTTGCCAGGTTTGAGATTTGAGATATGTACAGTGAAGGAAATAAGTATTTGATCCCTTGCTGATTTTGTAAGTTTGCCCACTGTCAAAGACATGAACAGTCTAGAATTTTTAGGCTAGGTTAATTTTACCAGTGAGAGATAGATTACATTAAAAAAAAAAAAAAAAAAAACAGAAAATCACATAGTCAAAATTATATATATTTATTTGCATTGTGCACAGAGAAATAAGTATTTGATCCCTTTGGCAAACAAGACTTAATACTTGGTGGCAAAACCCTTGTTGGCAAGCACAGCAGTCAGACGTTTTTTGTAGTTGATGATGGAATTTTGGCCCACTCCTCTTTGCAGATCATCTGTAAATCATTAAGATTTCGAGGCTGTCGCTTGGCAACTCGGATCTTCAGCTCCCTCCATAAGTTTTCCATGGGATTAAGGTCTGGAGACTGGCTAGGCCACTCCATGACCTTAATGTGCTTCTTTTTGCGCCACTCCTTTGTTGCCTTGGCTGTATGTTTCGGGTCATTGTCGTGCTGGAAGACCCAGCCACGAGCCATTTTTAATGTCCTGGTGGATAGAAGGAGGTTGTCACTCAGGATTTGATGGTACATGGCTCCATCCATTCTCCCATTGATGCGTTGAAGTAGTCCTGTGCCTTTAGCAGAGAAACACCCCCAAAACATAATGTTTCCACCTCCATGCTTTACAGTGGGGACGGTGTTCTTTGGGTCATAGGCAGCATTTCTCTTCCTCCAAACACGGCGAGTTGAGTTAATGCCAAAGAGCTAAATTTTAGTCTCATCTGACCACAGCACCTTCTCCCAATCACTCTCAGAATCATCCAGATGTTCATTTGCAAACTTCAGATAGGCCTGTACATGTGCCTTCTTGAGCAGGGGACCTTGCAGGCACTGCAGGATTTTAATCCATTACGGCGTAATGTGTTACCAATGGTTTTCTTGGTGACTGTGGTCCCAGCTGCCTTGAGATCATTAACAAGTTCCCCCCGTGTAGTTTTTGGCTGAGCCCTCACCTTCCTCAGAATCAAGGATCAAGGATACCCCACGAGGTGAGATTTTGCATGGAGCCCCAGATCGATGTCGATTGACAGTTATTTTGGATGTTTTCCATTTTCTTACTATTGCACCAACAGTTGTCTCCTTCTCACCCAGCGTCTTACTTATGGTTTTGTAGCCCATTCCAGCCTTGTGCAGGTCTATGATCTTGTCCCTGACATCCTTAGAAAGCTCTTTGGTCTTGCCCATGTTGTAGAGATTAGAGTCAGACTGATTAATTGAGTCTGTGGACAGGAGTCTTTTATACAGGTGACCATTTAAGACAGCTGTCTTTAATGCAGGCACCAAGTTGATTTGGAGCGTGTAACTGGTCTGGAGGAGGCTGAACTCTTAATGGTTGGTAGGGGATTAAATACTTATTTCTCTGTGCACAATGCAAATAAATATATATAATTTTGACTATGTGATTTTCTGTTTTTTTTTTATATAATCTATCTCTCACTGGTAAAATTAACCTAGCCTAAAAATTCGAGACTGTTCATGACTTTGACAGTGGGCAAACTTACAAAATCAGCAAGGGATCAAATACTTATTTCCTTCACTGTATGCTTAACTAAGGGAGCTATTGTGGTTCTTAAAAGAAGCTGGATTAATTAATTGTTGATTGCCAATATGCTATCGTAATAGAAATTGTTATCAAATATGTTGATTTTTTTTTACATAAATGTCCTCTTTTGACTCATTTTATTTTATCTGAATTAGGAAAAAACAAGATACTAACAGGTTGACTTTTCATATATCAAACCATAGCTTAATAAATCATTAAGTGGCACCATAATTAACTGAAGCCACTTATTATTATGACCAGCAGGTTGTGGACCCACTGGGCTACTCCACCGAATTGGCTTGGGGCCATCTCTAAGGGCGCTATCTGAGCAGTCACCCCAGTCTTCACCCTTTAACCCCTATACAGGGATCTGGTCTTCACTGTGGGTTGGCTACCAGGTCGCTACCTCTTGAGGTGGTTCCAGTGGCGTAGCTGCTGGCCCAGCAGGCCAGGAACAGGCACTAAACACAGGCTGGTAGTGGGTAGCTGAACACAGGCAGGTAGCGGGTAGCTGGACTCTGGCTTATGACAGGTGGCTGGACACAGACTGGTAGGGGATAACTGGATACTGGCTGACAACAGACAGCAGTAGCAGATAGGATGCAGGCTGGTAACGGACAACTGGATACAGGCTGATAACAGCAATAGCAGACTGGAATTAGATGCACCCTGGAATCTTTGCAGGATACAACTAGATTGTTCTATTGTTGCTCAGGCACCAGGTGGAAAGTGGAAAGTGGCCTTAAATTGTTCTGGGGCCACAGGGATTGGATGAGTAAATTTGGAATTTTGTGTGCTGGCTCTTTAAGAGGGACTTTACGGTTACGAGCAGAGGACAACAACAGACACCGGCGGCCCGGGAGAAAGTCAGGTCGCAGGAGGAGGTACGAGACTAGGTGGTATGGACCGCCACCAGCATTACACTTATCTCTACTGTCTATTAAAATAACATCCACATTTTGTACTTTTTGTTAGTAAGTAAAGGCACATTTGTAGAGATTAACTAATTTGGACTGAATTCATTCCGAAACGTTTTGTTGTCACAACAAAGAAATTTGCGACAAAATGATGGCTGCCGAATAGCGCCGGCCGCAGTTTAACAGCTTAAAAAAAGGATCACATGGCTTCAGGTGGGCTTACACATAATGAACTGCGGTTATCCCTCCATCTTCCTATATATGCTGCTGTCGCTTTGATATTACTAATGCTGACTTGGCATTAAAGAGCTTGAAAATGGTTGGATATATAGTCCAAGAAGACATCGTAAAGTCAAACACGAGTTTTCAGGACAATCGGGGCATTTGAGAATTTTGTTGTATTTATTTGGACCGAATATAATTTGGGGAAATTTGCTCATCTCTAGTCACCAGTGGTATGTTCTAACAAGTACCTGTTGTTGTGGTTCTCTGGATAACATATATATAGAGTTTTTTTCAATTGGTTCACCGAACATATGCCCCAGAGAGATGCAGCTGCAAAAAAAAACAGAATTTATTTTTTATAGAGTGAGTATGGAATGGGAAACCAGCAGGTCGACACAATTCATGTATGAAATTTACAGTCTAGATTAGAGATGAGCGAACCGGGACAACCGAACCCGGTTTCGGTCCGAACTTCCGGAAAAGTTCGGTTCGCAGCGAATCCGAACTTCACCGGGTTCGGCCGAACCCGTTTTGACCGAACCCGGTCAAAAACATTATACAAATTGGCAGCCACTTGTCTCTATCAATCACTGATAGAGAAAAGAGGCTGCTGATTAAAAATAAAATAAAAAGCATTTCATACGTACCCGGTCGTTGTCTTGGTGACGAGTCCCTCTTCTTCCTCCAGTCCGACCTTTTCTGACGCGGCAGCCTGTGATTGGCTGCAGAGGCCTCTGCAGCCTGTGATTGGCTGCAGAGGCCGCGGCAGCCTGTGATTGGCTGCAGAGGCCGCGGCAGCCTGTGATTGGCTGCAGCGCTCACATGGGCTGCATCGTCATCAAGGAATGTCGGGCCGGATGTCGAGAGGGACGCGTCACCAAGGCAACGGCCAGGAGACCGGACTGGAGGAAGCAGGGAGTTCCCGGTAAGTATGAACGTCTTTTTTTTTACAGGTACTGTGATCGGTAGTCACTGTCCAGGGTACTGAAACAGTTACTGCCGATCAGTTAACTCTTTCAGCACCCTGGACAGTGACTATTTAGGGTATGTGCACACACACTAATTACGTCCGTAATTGACGGACGTATTTCGGCCGCAAGTACCGGACCGAACACAGTGCAGGGAGCCGGGCTCCTAGCATCATAGTTATGTACGATGCTAGGAGTCCCTGCCTCTCTGCAGGACAACTGTCCCGTACTGTAATCATGTTTTCAGTACGGGACAGTAGTTCCACGGAGAGGCAGGGACTCCTAGCATCGTACATAAGTATGATGCTAGGAGCCCGGCTCCCTGCAGTGTGTTCAGTTCGGTACTTGCGGCCGAAATACGTCCGTCAATTACGGACGTAATTAGTGTGTGTGCACATACCCTTACTGACGTCGCCTAGCAACGCTGCCGTAATGACGGGTGCACACATGTAGCCACCCGTCATTACGGGGCCTCATGCACACGACCATAAAAACACCCGTTATCACGGGTCGTAATTACGACCCGAAAATGCGGGCCCATAGACTTCTGTTAGCCACGGGTACCTTCCCGTTTTCTCACGGGAAGGTGCCCGTACCGTTAAAAAGATAGAACATGTTCTATTTTTTTATTTTACGGGCCGTGCTCGTAATTACGACTCGTAACTACGAGCACGGCCGGCCAGCCACGGGCAGCCGGCCGCTTTTGCGAACCGTGCTGTCATTATAATTATAGCAGCACGGCCCGTAAAATAGAAAAATAGAACATGTTCTATTTTTTTAACGGCACGGGCACCTTCCCGTGAGAAAACGGAAAGGTACCCGTGGGTAACAGAAGTCTATGAGCCCGTTATTGCGGGTCGTAATTACGACCCGCAATAACGGGTGTTTTTACGGTCGTGTGCATAATGGGAGCACGGCTCGGAAAAACGAACGGCTGCCCGTGCTCATCTCCTGAAATACTCTGTGCTGCCTTAAACTCTGTGGACAGGTCAGGATCCTGTTTCTTTTAAATGCTGCTAGGGAACCCGCTCGATCCACTATATAAGGCTACGCTACAGTGCAGCATTTAAAAGAAACAGGATCCTGACCTGTCCACAGAGTTTAAGGCAGCACAGAGTATTTCAGGAGATGAGCGTGCAGATTCAGTGCTGCTGTGAACTCTGCTCTTACCATTACGTAGCTCTCAGTCTGTTACCTCTCCTCCACTCCTGTCCTCAAGAACACCTTCACATGATTGGCAAGTCACCACGTAATGGTAAGAGCAGAGTTCACAGCAGCACAGAGTATTTCAGGAGATGAGCGTGCGGATCTTGTGCGTGGTGGTGACTTGCCAATCATGTGAACGTGTTATAGAGGACAGGAGTGGAGGAGATGTAACAGACTGAGCTACGTAATGGTAAGAACAGAGTTCACAGCAGCACAGAGTATTTCAGGAGAGGAGTGTGCAGATTCAGTGCTGCTGTGAACTCTGCTCTTACCATTACGTAGCTCAGTCTGTTACCTCTCCTCCACTCCTGTCCTCAATAACACCTTCACATGATTGGCAAGTCACCACCCCGCACAAGATCTGCACGCTCATCTCCTGAAATACTCTGTGCTGCTGTGAACTCTGCTCTTACCATTACGTGGTGACTTGCCAATCATGTGAAGGTGTTCTGGAGGACAGGAGTGGAGGAGAGGTAACAGACTGAGAGCTACGTAATGGTAAGAGCAGAGTTCACAGCAGCACTGAATCTGCACGCTCATCTCCTGAAATACTCTGTGCTGCCTTAAACTCTATGGACAGGTCAGGATCCTGTTTCTTTTAAATGCTGCACTGTAGCGCAGCCTTATATAGTGGATCGAGCGGGTTCCCCAGCAGCATTTAAAAGAAACCGTGTTTGTGTATGTGTGTGTATATATGTGTGTTTGGGTATGTGACTTTGTCTGTTTTTGTTTTTATATGTGTGTTTGTGTATATGTGTGTGTGTGTGTGTGTGTGTGTGTGTGTGTGTGTGTGTGTGTGTATATATGGGTGTGTTTGTGTATATGTGTTTGTGTATATGTTTGTGTATATATGGGTGTATTTGTGTATATGTTTGTGTGTAGATGTTTGTGTGTTTGTGTATATGGGTGTGTGTTTGTGTGTATATATGGGTGTGTTTGTGTATATGTGTTTGTGTATATGTGTGTTTGGGTATGTGTGTTTTTGTTTGTATATGTGTTTGTGTATATGTGTTCGTGTATGTGTGTGTATAACTGTGTGTGTGTGTGTGTGTTTGGATATGTGTGTTTTTGTTTGTATATGTGTGAGTTCGTGTATATGTGTGTGTGTTTGTCTGTTTATGTGTGTGTGTGTGTGTGTGTGTGTGTGTGTGTATATCTTGTTGTGTTTGTGTATATATGTGTGTGTCTGTGTATGGTTGTTTGTTTGCGTGTATATATGTGTGTAGGTGAGTAGAAGTATTGGTATTGTTCACATTGATAACTGTTTTTTTATGTTGTTGCAGATTTTGATGTACCGATTGGACTAAATCTTCGATTCGTTGGACTACTGCGTAGATCTACGTTTTTTCAAATTTTAATAAAATGGTTAACGAGGGTTTTGTTGGGGATTTCTTATTTCAATAAAAAAGAATTGTCTTTGTGTTTTTTTTTAAACTTTATTAGTGCCTAGATAATGGCAGTTGGCTGATTGACAGCATCCATTATTAAGGCGGTACTTAGTGTTAGCCGGTGCAGAGGCTAGCACTAACCACCCATTATTACCCCGGTACCCACCACCACCAGGGGTGCCGGGAAGAGCTTGGTACGATCCAGTACCCGACCATCTGTTGTGATGGTCGGGTACTGGGGCGGCCGTAGGCTGGTATTATGAGGCTGGGAAGGGCCAAAATCAGTGGACCTTCCCACCCTTGTAATGCTAGGCTGCTGCTGCTGTGTTGTATCGGGCTGGTTATAAAAATGGGGGGGACCCCCACGTCGTTTTTTTTTTGAATTTAACAAATTTAGCAATAGACGGGTCCCCCACATTTTTAATAACCAGCCATATACAAGGCCGCAGCAGTCTGGCATTACATTGGTGGGAAGGGCCACTGGTTTTGTCCATTCCCAGGCTAATAACACTGTGTTGTATGTGGCTGGTTATGATAAATTGGGTGGAACCCCATGTCTTTTTTAAAAAAAATAAATAAATAAATAAATAATTAAAAAAAATTACGTGGGGTCCCCCCCACTTTTATAACCAGCCAGATACAACACAGCAGCAGCAGCCTAGCATTACAAGGGTGGGAAGGTCCACTGTTTTTGGCCCTTCCCAGCCTCATAATACCAGCCTGCGGCCGCCCCAGAGCCCGACCATCACAACAGATGGTCGGGTACTGGATCGTACCTGGCTCTTCCCGGCACCCCTGGTGGTGGTGGGTACCGGGGTAATAATGGTGGTTAGTGTTAGCCTCTGCACCGGCTAACACTAAGCCTCGCCTTAGTAATGGATGTTGTCACTCAGACAGCGGCCATTACTAAAGTGGTAGTAATAAAATTTCAAAAGAAAAAGACAAAGATATAGATAAAATATTTTATTGAAATAAAGCACCCCCAACACAACCCTCATTAACCATTTTATTATAGAAAAAAAACGTCATCTAAGTAGTCCTCGAAACCGACGTAGTCCAAAGACCAAACCTGTGAAAAAAATAAATTAAATAAAACATGTCGTAGGCTTAGATTCAGTTTAATGTGTGATACTGACTGTTATACCATGTATAGAAGCCTGCCGTGAAGTTGACTTAGATACAGGGCGCCAGCAGACAGTATCATACATGGCCATACATACATATATACAAACATACATACAAGCATGCACATATATACATGCAAATATACATACATGCAAACATACACACATATATACATGCAAACTATCATACATACATGCATACACACACACATGAAAACATACATACATACAAATAAACATGCAAAGATACATACATACATATATACAAGCATGCACAAATATACATGCAAACATAAATACATGCAAACATAATTACATACATGCACATATATATAAACATACATGCAAACATACATGCAAAAATAAAAACATGCAAACATACATACATGCACATATATACATACAAACATACATGACAACATACATACATGCAAACATACATACATACATACATACATGCAAACATACATACACACATGCAAACATATATACATGCAAATATACATACAAACATGCACATGTATACATAAATGCCAACATACATGCAAACATACATGCACATATATACATACATACATACATGACAACATACATACATGCAAATATACATACATACACACATGCACATATATACATACATGCCAACATACATGCACATATATACATAGATGACAACATACATACATACATGACAACATACATACATATATATATGCACACATGCAAATATACATACAAACATGCATACATACATACATGCAAACATACATTCATGCAAACACACATACATGCAAACATACATACATACATACATTCATGCAAACATACATACATACATACAAATATACATACACACATGCACATATATACATACATACATACATGACAACATACATACATACATGACAACATACATGCAAAAATACATACATGCAAACATACATACATACATGCAAATATATACATTCAAATATACATACAAACATGCACATATATACATACATGCCAACATACATGCACAGATATACATACATACATACATGACAACATACATACATGCCAACATACATACATACATACATGCCAACATACATACATGCCAAAAAAAATAAATAATACGTTCATACTTACTTTCCTCCTGTCCGGCCTCCAGCGATGACGTTTCATCCATGTCGCCGCTGCAGCCTGTGATTGGCTGCAGAGGCGGTCACGTGGGATGGAGCGTCATCCTGACGTGCGTGACCGCCACTACAGCCTGTGATTGGCTGCAGCGGCGAAAGGGATGAAACGTCATCGCTGGAGGCCGGACAGGAGGAAAGTAAGTACGAACGTATAATTTTTATTTTTTTATTACATTTAAATTGTATTTTCCGCGCGCCGAGCATGTACTGTGAAGGTTGCTGAAAGAGTTAGTGCAGCCCATTAACTCTATCAGCACCCCGGACAGTAGCATGCTCGGCGCACGGAAGTGACAGGTTCGGTCAGAACTAGTTCGGTCCGAACCGAACTTTTTTGTGAAATTCGGCGAACTAGCCGAACCGAACTTTTGATAAGTTCGCTCATCTCTAGTCTAGATTGTAAGTGAAAACTTTAAGCTCACCATTTCAGGGGGGTGTGTTTCTTGTAGGGTGTGACAAAGACAGCATCTTCCTAGATTAGCCACTAGTGTAGCTAATCCTTTCTCCCAGTCTGGATACTATGGAGGCCAATACTAGGTCAATAATGTAACTTTAAATTCTCTTACGTCCAAATTTACTGTTCTCCGAGTCCTCACAGATCCAGATGCGTAACTTGAAATTCCTGGGCCCCCATGCTAAATCTATAACAGGGCCCGACCTACAATATGTAATTTATAATACTGGTGCCTTCTTATGCAGCTGAGGGGCTTTTGGGCCCCCTCAGGCTCCAGGGCCCAGGTGCGACTGCTACCTCTGCACTCCTTATAGCTATGCCCCTGCACACACCTTTTTAGATGTATTACAACTGCATATGTGTAGCTTACATTTAGTGAGAAACTTGCTAACTTTATTTAAGTACTGGTTATTTATTTTGTAATTTTAGTCTGTTGTTCCGTAACTTAATGTCAGTCATCATCATTACTTTTTTTGTCTTTGTCATCATTATTATCGGCACAATCACTGCCATCATCTTCATCAACATAATCAGTATCATCTTGGTAAATGAGTATCATTACATTATCTTTGCTTTCCTTAATTTCAGACAGATTATAATGCCATAACAAATGTTTTTCTTCTCACTCTTTAACAATCAAGTGGTTAGTAACACACGGTTTCATATTAATTATTTATTATCTTAATAATTGTGGCAAGTACAGTGTAGCACTATAATAAAGGGATTACAAAATTGTCTGTTAGTCTTAAGTTTGCTTAATAAATGATATGCCAATTATTTTATTTTTTTTAAAGAGTAAATGAGATTGGTAAGTGCACTGGGTAGCATGCATATCGTCACAGCAACAATTTAATTGCGGAGAATCCGCAGCGTAATGCAGTGGCAGCAGTGTGGGTGAGATTTTAACAAATCTCATCCCCACACAGTGGAAAAAAGCAGCCGGAAAAAAAATCTCACATAAATTGACCTGCAGAGCAGTTTCTTCATGTCAAATAATGCTGCGGAATCACTGTTCTTGTGTTGGGGGTTTCCCCCATTGAATTCATTGGAGTGCTTAAACCCGCAACAAAGTGGTGTAGTGATTCCGATGCAAAAAAGTGTAAGAAGGAAAAAATAAAAAAGTTATACTTACCTAGAATTCCCTGCTTCTTCTCCAGTCTAGCCCCCTGGGATGACGTTTCATCCCATGTAAACGCTGCAGCCAATCAAAGGGTGCAGCGGTCACGTGGCCTGCAACGTCATCCCAGGAGGCCGGACCACGCACAGAAGAGAAGGAGGAGGCAGGTATGAAGTATTTTTTCCAGCGCTGCTTTCCACAGTGGAAATTCCGCCCGAAAAAACGCACCACAATGTGGTGCGTTTTTCAGACGGCGTTCCCTGCGGTGTTCAGTGCGGATATGCTGTGCAGCTTGACACAGCATATCTGCCCTGAACATGCTGTGTGTGTTTCTACCCTTGAGGACGCTGCTTATTTTGGCCTTCAGAACACAGCAACCTTTTTAAGTTCTACACCCCCCCGCCAAGAGTCATACATTCTTTATTCTTTCGTTGTTATATGATGACTTATTTTTTGCGAGACAAGTTGTATTTTTTAATGGTATTAATTTGGGGTACCTTATTGATTAACTTTTACTAATATGCAGTTGTGCAATTTTTATTTTTCTTTCTTTTATTCACGCTGTTCACTGTACAGTAGAAATAACATGTTATCTTTATTCAACGGTTGTTATGTTTAAGCCAAAGCCAGGTATGTATAGTTTACTACTTTTGCTCAATATTTTTTTTTATAGAATTTTTTTTTTTTTCGCATCACCAAAATTTTTTATTTTTATTTATAAGGGCTTGTTTTTTACACAGCTTTATAAGGGCTTGTTTTTTGTATGATAAGTTATATTTTTTAATTGCACCATTTTGGTGAACATATAATGGATTAACTTTTATAAAATAAATTATTAGGGTTAATGGAAAATAAAACAGCGTTTCTGCCATTGCATTTTTTATTTTCTTTTACTCATGCACCGTGCAGAATAAAGAACATTGTTTTTATAGCAAATTGTTTATTTGGTTTCACGTCAACAACATACATTGAAGGAAGCAGCTCATCCAAAAAGCGAATATATATTGCTAGAGTGCTGTACATCACAAACCTACTTAACAGAATGAGCAAGTACGTTCAATTAAACACACAAAAAAAATCAACAAATTGTCATAGAATCCAATAACAATGGAAGATAAATTAAAATAATAGCCTTGATGCTCATGAGTTAAACATATTCCTGCATATGCCTATTTCCCCTTTAAGAGCCGAACCATGGGCTAGAGACAAAAAATGCTAACCAATGAATTGATAGCAGAAAAAATAATTGCAAAATTTAGCCCAGGGATCCGACAAACGTAAGTAACAGATTATAAGAAGCTTTCAGGGCTGTCTTTTTTATGTATAGAAATAGTTAGATCTAAAACCCAATAATATAGTAAAATAAACTAAAAACTAAGATAATAATCAAAAGAGAACAGAACAGTCAAATGAACATAGAACTGTCCCCGACATTAAGCGCTATAGAACTGGGGGCTCAATTAACATTGACTCTCAGCATTATATCAAATGCCTGTCTATATGGGTATGTTCATACACAAACGTAAAAACGTCTGAAAAGGAAAAACAGCTCCTGATTTTGAGACGTTTTTGAAGCTACTCGCGATTTTCACTGCGTTTTTTTACGTCCTTTCTGGAGCTTTTTTCAATAGAGTCTATGACAAACAGCTCCACAAACGTCCCAAGAAGTGTCCTGCACTTCTTTTTCGCGGCTGTTTTTTTTTAACAACGGCCGTGTAAAAAAACGGCCCATCGGAACAGAGCGTTTTTCTGGCGTTTACGGCCCGAAAAACAACCGAAAATAGGCCGTGTGAACATACCCTCTCCCTAAAGAAAGAATAGTGATGTATTGATCCATTAGCAAGAGGGACTTATGTAATGAAACCCCTTAGCCCATGTAGGTTAGAAAAAATTACTTGTCCAATCTGCCTCCAATTAAATATTTCGAAACACAATAATGATGAACTACCTCTATAATTTTGGCTATGGTAGAGATCGTACTTTTAACAATTTTTGCCAATACATGTTCTGGTTACTGATAAGACATTTATTTAAATTTTTTAACTATAATGTATTAGCACATATCTACAGGTATATTACAGTACATTAACTTGTGCAGAAAAATGACACAGACAGTTATTAGGACATGTCTTATTATGCCCTAACAGGGAATATGGTTAGACAGCCCAGGGGTCATTTAATAGACACTGGGCTGAGTGCCAATACAAGTTTCGGCCCCGATCGCATTACAGGGACTGCCTATGATGCGATTAGCGATGATTGCGGCATCCATAAGGTTCAATGCTGGGGATCTAAGGCCGAGTTCCCACGGGTCGGATACGCTACATATAAACTGTGCAGCGTATCCGACCTGGAACCCACAGCCCCTTCTGTCCGAAAAACTTTTTCCAACTGAATTTCCACTGCGGAAAGTAGCGTTGGTAAAAAAAAAAACATTCATAGTTACCCCCTCCCTCCTCTTCTTTCTGCGTAGTTCGGCCTCCTAAGATGACGTTGCAAGCCATGTGACGCTGCAGCCTGTGATTGGCTGCAGCAGTCACATAAGATGCAACGTCATCCCAGAAGGCCGGACTGCAGGATGAAGGAGTTCTGGGTAAGTATGATTTATTTATTTTTTCCTGAGTTGTTTTTTTTCGGCAGAATCTCCTCAATTCCGCCACATTAGCCGCAACACATGCCGTTCTGTTGCGGATTTTGCATCCCCATTAAATTGAATGGGGAAAACCGCAATGACAAATCAACTAAAATGCAGCATAAATTGACATGCTGCAGATTTAAATTCCACACCGCAGGTCAATTTATTAATGTTTGCGCTGCAGGGTTTTTTTCCGCAGCGTGGGCATGAGATATTCTAAATCTCATCCACTTTGCTTCTAGTGTAAATGCTGCGGAATTTCCGCACAGAATTCCGCTGCGGAAATTCTGCAGCGTTTACGCTACGTGGGAACCCAGCCTATCGCTCGATTGACACATTCCCTCTAGATTAAGTTTTTCTTGATTTTTTTTTGGGCCAAAGCCAGGAGTTTTATATGCTTTTCTACGAGTGTCCGATAATCCATAATATCTGGATAGATTTCTTATAGGAGCTTGCTTTCATCTTAGATATTAATGATTCATAAATAGGACAAAAAAGAAAAGCAAAGAAGCAACACATTGAGACAAAGACGTGTTTCAACTCTCAGGAGCCGCTAAAGCAATTAGACGTTATCATTCATCTTCACCATCCCAAAATCTCATTACTAGACTTTACAGAAATGTTTGTGCTGTAAATATTGCAGGTGCATCTAATGCGATCAAATGGCTCTGCTTGACAGTGGACCATACTTGTCCTTGACTTTTACATACTCCAAAGTTTGTTTTTCTTCTTTTTTTTTTTCTTTGTTCAACTGGGGAATCTAATCAGATCAAAACCCAAGACTTCTGCTTCAGACTATGGAAGGATATTCCTATCTGAATAGACATTTATTTTTGCAATCTCGCAGCTCCAGAAGCAACTAAATTATTTATAGCTATAAAACCTTGTTACTGTCCACCATTTATAATTATAGGCAAAAATCAATACAAGCATTTCTTCACAAAAATATTATTTTGCTATATACAATTTGGGAGAAATGGTTTTTTTTAATACGTAAATAGACCTCAAATAGTTTTTTGGTATAAGCTGACTTTAAAAATGCTGTCATCTCTCTCTCTCTCTCTCTCTCTCTCTCTCTCTCTCTCTTCATTTCATGACTAAACAATATGCAAACAATATCTTTTAATTAATGATTTAAACAATACATTCAAATACCAATTAAATTAATTATTGCTAATTGCATCATTTACACAAAGCACAAATCATAATAGCTGTTTTAGTGTATGTCTGCATACACATGAGTATAGAGCAATATCCAGATGGAATAAAAGAGAATAATCTTTTCTTATACATATAACCAGAAAAAGACCTTTCTTCTTTATATATATTGTAATGTCTAAAGGACCTTACAAAACCATGGATCTGTGAAAGGCTGAAACTCCTTGAGCAGGTCACATAATCGGCAAAAACGTAATCAGTAAAATAGCAGCCTAGAATTGAGGCCCCCGCACGGATCTGTGAACATCTCGGTCGTGTGCATGGGGCCATATTAATGAATGGGTCAATGTGTGCTATCCGCAAAATTTAGTACAGCACACAGACAAAAAAAAAACACAATCGTGTGCATTAGCCCTAAAGCTTATTTCACATGGCTGTAATACTGTTCACATAGAACTTAGAAAATAAAACCCAATGGGATTTTGGTTCTATAGAAAACTAAAACATATACTGTACCATTCTCATAGGTGTCTATGGGGTTTAGTTTTAGAATGTTTCTTTAATTTACGTCACAAATATGTTGTTGTTTTTTTAAGTCATTGAGCATACGGAGGCAAATATATATCATCAGTTGGCATATGTTACCAATTATTTTGACATTCCTTTTTTAGATCCCTTTGAAAAGAGAAAAGAGAAAAAAACAAAACACCTACACACCTAGCATGTTTTTGTAGAAATTTTCCTGGTATTTTTTGCTGCAAAAAACGCTGCAACCAAACGATAGCTTGAAGTCAATGGAGAAATAGAAAACGCACTACAAATATGGCATTTTTTAGGTGACTTTTTTTTTTTTCATTTTGTCTTGCATTGGCATTTTTTCAAAACACAGCAAGGCTGGCTTTGGTGTTTTTTTCCAGCATTTAATGGCAGTTTTCTCCCATAGACCTCCATAGTTCTTTTTTCTGGGGGCTCGTGAACCACTCATCAATATGCTCCTTGGCACTGCGGTCCAGATATGGCCGCTGATGTACAGATCGGGTTACATGACTCAACATCAGCGGCCATAGTCGGGCCTCAGCGATGCACAGAAGCAGAATAACTTGAGTATAGACGCAGTATAGAGGAGTATAGATGCAATATACAGGAGGACAGGAATATAGAGGCAGTATATAGGAGGACAGGTGTAATAAAGGCAGTATACAGGAGGAAATGAGAATAGAGGCAGTATATAGGAAGACAGGAGTATAAAGGCAGTATACAGGAGGACATGAGAATAGAGGCAGTATACAGGAGGACAAGAGTATGGAGGCAGTATACAGAACGTTAAGTGTATAAAGGCAGTATACAGGAGGACAAGAGAATAGAGGCAGTATATAGGAAGACAGGAGTTTAAAGGTAGTATACAGGAGGATTATGAGAATAGAGGCAGTATACAGAAGAATAGGTGTATAAAGGCAGTATACAGGAGGACATGAGAATAGAGGCAGGATATAGGAAGACAGGAGTATAGAGGCAGTATACAGGAGCACATGAAAATAGAGGAAGTATACAGGAGGACAGGAGTGTAGAGGCAGTATATAGGAAGACAGGAATAGAGGGAAAATGCAGGAGGATAGAGGCTAAATACAGCTGAAAATCAGAATAACGGCCAAATACAGCTGAAAAGCAGAATAGAGGCAGGGTGCAGGATACAGGAGGAATACAGGATACGGGCAGAATACAGCTGAAAAGCAGAATAGATAGAGACCAAATACAGCTGAAAAGTGAAAAATAGAGGGAAAATATAGGAGGATAGAGGCTGAATACAGATGAAAAGCCGAATACAGGCCAAATACAGCAGAAAAGCGGAATATAGGCAGGATATGAGAGGATACAGGACCAAATACAGCTGAAAAGCAGAATAGGTAGAGGCCAAATATTTTTAATACAATTACTGTTGTATGTCATGTTGCGGGGACTTATTTTTCCAATTGGACTTAGTACGGTGGTGGGGGGTCTCAAACAAAAGTCTCGGCAAAAAGTGGGTCCCAGCGTTAGAAAGTTTAGGAACCACTGAATTAGACGATCCATAATTTGAATCAAAACAAAGCCATAGTAAAATATTTTGCTGCCACTTTACTCTGTTTGTTCAAAGTTTACAGTATATTTTTTCATGGTACGGAGAACAAAGAGACATAAAAGAAAACATTCAATTCTATTAAATATATATTATGTAGATGCTTTATCAGATAAATATCAAAATGTATTTATTTTATCCTTAGTTATTATTTTTTAGTAACTTAATTTTGAAAATGTTTGGGAAACTGAAACTGCATGGCTGTCTGAGTCTTTACAAATCAGGCACTGCGTAAAATAACTGACATTTGACCTCTGCAGTAAGAACAGCTTCTCCTGAGACATTTCCAGCTTGCAGATCCGTGACCGGTCAAAAAATTCCACTGTTATCTCACAGTGTCACAGACTGGTGGTGGTGGTTGAACATTCAGTAAACTGAGCTTATGGAATTCACAGCTACTATGAGATATTAAGGAATCTAAAAATGTTCAACATGTTTATTTGTATTTGATTTTTTTTTACCACAACTGCTTTAACCCTTCGAGGACCTGGTCAATTTTGGCCTTCAGGACATTTTGCTTCTTTGAATGCTGGCGGTCATAACTTTTTTATTTTTCGGTCGACATAGCTGCTGCTGCATGAGGTTTTGTTTTTTGTGCGTTCTACTTAATTTATGTGCCATTTTTTGGTATGTACTGTATACATTATCATTTAATTTATATTAATTTCAATTTGGGGGAAATGCAGAAAAAAAACAATTCTGTTACACTTTCTATTATTTTTTCATGCCGTAAACCGATCATCATAAATGATGCTATAAGTTTATTGTACAGGTTGTTACCCAAATAAGTGTATAATATTTTTTGTCTTAGTACATATTTTTAATAAAGTTTATTTATTTTAAAAAAAATTAGTTTTGTTATTTTTTTATATTATGTTCTTTTTATTTACTTATTTTAAATCTCATAGGGATTTTTTTCATTTACATTTTTTAACCTAAATGTACTAGCAAATATACACAGGTATATTCCAGTGCATTAACTTGTGCAGAAAAAGTACACAGACAGTTATTAGGATATGACTTATTATGCCCTAATCATGCCCTAACGGGGAATATAGTCAGACAGCCCAAGGGTCATTCAATAGACACTGGGCTGACTGTCCATACAAGGTATTGGCACCGATCGCATTACAGGGACTGCCTATGATGCAATTAGCGATGATTCCGGCATCCATAGGGTTCAATGCCGGAAATCTAAGGCCAGGTTCCCAGAAGTCGGATATGCTGTGTAAAAACTGTACAGCATATCCGAGCTGAAACCCGCAGCACCTTCCATCCGAAAAAACTGCACTACGTTGTGGTGCAGTTTTTTAAACTGAATTTCCACTGCGGAAAGCAGCGCTGGGAAAAATCAAACATTCTTCGCGTAGTCTGGCCTCCTAAGATTACGTTACAGCCTGTGATTGGCTGCAGCAGTCACATGGGATGCAACATCATCCCAGGAGGCCGTCCTGCAGCACGAAGGAGAGAGTTCTGTGTAAATATATATATTTTTTCCTGAGTTTTCGTTTTTTGCGGCGGAATTGCTGCAATTCTGCCGCAAAAAACGAAAACTCAGGAAAAAAAAAGTCGCAACACATGGCTTTCTGTTGTGGGTTTGCAAACCCATTAAATTCAATGGGGAAAAGCCAAAACAGAAAAGCAACTAAAACGCAGTGTAAATTGACATACTGTGGATTTAAATTCCGCACCGCAGGTCAAATTATTAACGTTTATGCTGCGCCTTTTTGAGATTTTTGAGATTTTGTTATGTCATTCACTTTGCTGCTACTGTAAATGCTGTGGAATTTCTGCACAGAATTCCGTTGAGGAAATTCCGTAGCGCTTACGCAACGTGGGAACACGGCGTAAGGTTTCTTTGATCTCTGCTGTTAGAGTAGGGTTTCAGCTGTGTGCTAGCTTTTGTCCATTTAGGGGCGCACTTTGAGAGTTCCATGCCCCAAGATGGGACCTGTACCCCACCAGCTCCCCTGATCAAATATTTAAAAAAGTAGACTTTTCATACCACTCCTCTCTTCTATTGTCCCCTCTGTCAGGATGTTATATGCGAATCAGCAGCACGCAACGTGATATGCAGGGTCATAACTAGGAAACACTGGGCCCCATAGAAAACTTTTGACAGGACCTCCCACCACTGGTTGCCACACACAGCCCCCCTTGTAGATAGTGCCCGCTGTAGATAGTCCCATACAGCCCCCGTGTAGATTGTGACATACAGCCCCCCCCGTAGACAGTGCTATACAGCCCGCCCCCTGTAGACAGTGCTATACAGCCCCCCACTGAAGACAGGGCTATTTAACCCCCCTGTCGACAGTGCTATACAGCCCCCCCTGTAGACAGTGCTTTACAGCTCCCATGTAGACAATTCTATACAGCCCGCCCCCCTGTAGGCAGTGCTCTACAGCCCCCCTGCAGACAGTGCTATACAGCCCGCACCCCTGTAGACAGTGCTATACAGCCCCCTGTAGACAGTGCTATACAGCCCCCTGTAGACAGTGCTATACAGCCCCCCTGTAGACAGTGCTATACAGCCCCCCTGTAGACAGTGCTATACAGACCCCCTGTAGACAGTGCTATACAGACCCCCTGTAGACAGTGCTATACAGTCCCCTCTGTAGACAGTGCTATACAGCCCCCCCCTGTATGTATAGCACTGTCTACAGGGGGGGTTGTATAGCAATGTCTACAGTCGGTCCTGAAGACAGTGCTATACAATCCCCCTGTACACCATGCTATACAGCCCCCCTGTAAACCGTGCTATACAGCCCTCCCAGTAGACAGTGCTATACAGCCCCCTCCCGCAGACAGTACTATAGAGCCCCTCCTGTAGACAGTGCTATACAGCCCCCCTGTAGACAGTGCTATACAGCCCCCCACCCTTCAGTGCTATACAGATAGTGTTCCCATATACAGTGAAGGAAATAAGTATTTGATCCCTTGCTGATTTTGTAAGTTTGCCCACTGTCAAAGACATGAACAGTCTAGAATTTTTAGGCTAGGTTAATTTTACCAGTGAGAGATAGATTATATTAAAAAAAAACTGAAAATCACATTTTCAAAATTATATATATATTTATTTGCATTGTGCACAGAGAAATAAGTATTTGATCCCTTTGGCAAACAAGACTTAATACTTGGTGGCAAAACCCTTGTTGGCAAGCACAGCAGTCAGACATTTTTTGTAGTTGATGATGAGGTTTACACACATGTTAGATGGAATTTTGGCCCACTCCTCTTTGCAGATCATCTGTAAATCATTAAGATTTCGAGGCTGTTGCTTGGCAACTCGGATCTTCAGCTCCCTCCATATGTTTTCAATGGGGTTAAGGTCTGGAGACCTTTAATGTGCTTCTTTTTGAGCCACTCCTTTGTTGCCTTGGCTGTATGTTTCGGGTCATTGTCGTGCTGGAAGACCCAGCCATGAGCCATGTTTAATGTCCTGGTGGAGGGAAGGAAGTTGTCACTCAGGATTTGATAGTATATGGCTCCATCCATTCTCCCATTGATGAGGTGAAGTAGTCCTGTGCCCTTAGCAGAGAAACACCCCCAAAACATAATGTTTCCACCTCCATGCTTGACAGTGGGGACGGTGTTCTTTGGGTCATAGGCAGCATTTCTCTTCCTCCAAACACGGCGAGTTGAGTTAATGCCAAAGAGCTCAATTTTAGTCTCATCTGACCACAGCACCTTCTCCCAATCACTCTCAGAATCATCCAGATGTTCATTTGCAAACTTCAGACGGGCCTGTACATGTGCCTTCTTGAGCAGGGGGACCTTGTGGGCACTGCAGGATTTTAATTCATTACGGCGTAATGTGTTACCAATGGTTTTCTTGTTGACTGTGGTCCCAGCTGCCTTGAGATCATTAACAAGTTCCCCCCGTGTAGTTTTCGGCTGAGCTCTCACCTTCCTCAGGATCAAGGATACCCCACAAGGTGAGATTTTGCATGGAGCCCCAGATCGATGTCGATTGACAGTCATTTAGTATGTCTTCCATTTTATTACTATTGCACCAACAGTTGTCTCCTTCTCACCCAGCGTCTTACTTATGGTTTTGTAGCCCATTCCAGCCTTGTGCAGGTCTATGATCTTGTCCCTGACATCCTTAGAAACTCTTTGGTCTTGCCAATGTTGTAGAGGTTAGAGTCAGACTGATTAATTGAGTCTGTGGACAGGAGTCTTTTATACAGGTGCCCATTTAAGACAGCTGTCTTTAATGCAGGTACCAAGTTGATTTGGAGCGTGTAACTGATCTGGAGGAGGCTGAACTCTTAATGGTTGGTAGGGGATCAAATACTTATTTCTTATTTCTTTTTTTTTTTTATATAATCTATCTCTCACTGGTAAAATTAACCTAGCCTAAAAATTCCAGATGGTTCATGTCTTTGACAGTGGGCAAACATACAAAATCAGCAAGGGATCAAATACTTATTTCCTCCACTGTACCTTGTATATAGTACCATATATATTCGTCAAACAAAAAAAATATACTCACCTAGGCCCCGTTCCCCCGATGAACTAAGTAGCTCCTCAATGCTGACGGGATACTTGCATAGGCCAGTGTGATCCAGTCACATCATCAGGCTGGTCTGCGCATGGATCCTGACCCTACGCCTGATAGGCTGCAGACCGAATGTGGGCTGTAGGCTATGGCAGAGCAGGGAGATACCTCCCTGCTTTGTCATAGTGTTTAATAGTATCTGCATCCTAAGGACGCAGATACTATTTAATGTGGCATCGCTACCACTGTAGCAGCCTTAGCGGGTGCGAGCGGCACCACCGGGCATGGAGGGGCATCACAGCAGGAGGCACAGGCCCTATCATGCCGTGGGCCCCATAGCAGCCGCTTTGTCTGCAACAGCTGTAGTTACGCCACTGGTGACGTGTGCTGTATCGCATACAACATCCTGTCGCTTCCTGGTGTCAGTACCCAGCATTCACCAGCATTAGTCTCATATATTGGAGACAGTGCTGGGGCCTGATGTGGCAGCCTAAAGATTCGGGGCGGGCCCCTTACAGGACTCCTTCCCCTCCAGGCCCCAGGCTCCAGGCTTCCCTACACACAGCCATAAATAAAATATAGGCTGCTTGCAACTGACACTAGTGGGAGCTTACTAAATATGAATTTATAAATCCCATTGAACCTGGTCAGTCTTCAATAAGCTGCCACCAGTGGCGGCTGCGGACAGCAAGAATTTTCTAATTTTGCTCTATGGCTGTGCGAAGATAGTAGGGAATTTGGGAGTGTATAAGAAAAAAAAATAGTTCTGACACTTATAAAGACGTAGAAAATCTAATCATATGGATTGTGAATAGAATTACATTTCAGAGAATAGAGGAAAATAATTAAGGCTGGGTTCACACGTGGCGGAATTTCACTTAAATTCCGCTGCGGACACTCCGCAGCGTTAATCCGCAGCGGAGCCGTTTCTGCATTGACTTCCACTTCTATTTAGAAGTGTTCGTTTAGACGATGCGTAACATTCCGCTGCGGAGCATAGGCTGCGGAGCGGAATTTGGTGTCCGCAGCATGCTCTGTCTGTTGCGGAGCAGTGGCGGACTCATGGCGGAATTTCTCCATTGACTTCAATGGAGATTCTAAGTTCCGCAATGAAGTCCGCAGCTGTCATGCACATGTTATGTGTGCTGCGGATGCGTCTTGCTTTTTTGCCATGACATTTCTTCATTCTGGCTGGACCTATGTATTTCTAGGTCTACAGCCAGACTGAGGAAGTCAATGGGGCTCCCGTAATGACGGGAGCGTTGCTAGGAGACGTCTGTAAATAGTCACTGTCCAGGGTGCTGAAAGAGTTAAGCGATCGGCAGTAACTGTTTCTGCACCCTGGATAGTGACTACCGATCACAATATACAGCAACCTGTAAAAAAATAGAAGTTCATACTTACCGAGAACTCCCTGCTTCTGTCTCCAGTCCGGCTTCCCAGGATGACGTTTCAGTCTAAGTGACGGCTGCAGCCAATCACAGGCCAAGCACAGGCTGCAGCGGTCACATGGACTGCCGCGTCATCCAGGGAGGTCGGGCTGGATGCCGAAAGAGGGACGCGTCACCAAGACAACGGCCGGTAAGTATGAAATTCGTTTACTTTCACTAGGGAAAGTGCTGTCCCTTCTCTCTATCCTGCACTGATAGAGAGAAGGGAAGCACGTTTCCCGCAGTCCGCAGCAGCTAGTCCGCATCAATTTACTGCACATTTGGGCAGATCCGCAGCCGTAATCCGCAACCCGGATTAGGTGCGGCATTGATGCGGACAGTTGCGGAGGAATTCCGCCACGTGGGGCCATGCCCCAAGTGAAACAACTTAAGGATAGGTTAGCACTACATTCCACAATTACATTTGTCTGTATCATTTGAAATGGTCCGCCAAACATGTGCCTGAGGTGTATGTAGCTGCAGACAGTAGCATACGGTATGTCTATAAATGACTAATAAAAAAAATATTATATATATATATATATATATATATATATATATATATGCAGCATACAGTTTTTATTGGATAAAGTTAGTATGAAAAGCGACTGCACATTTCAATACGGTTGAGATAACTGTATCCTGATATAAACCGAACATTAGACACATAAGAGACTCTTATGGCTTATGTAAATCTATGAGCATGTTATACATTTACCTTGGGGGTTTTCCCTAGCATATACATTTGCACCAGAGACTTTGTGTGCACCTGGAGAACTAATGGAGGGAAAAATAAAGTGTAGGCAAAGATTCAAGGTAAACAAAAAACAGGGAAAAAAAGGTTCGGGCGAGGCCCACAGCACCAATGTTTTAAAAGTGGTGCTCGCTGTAGACAATGGTTCTCCTACATTCCAGCCCTCATGCTAACTAAACAAACAGTATACACATTGTATCACAGATGACTAAAAGAATCAAGTCCCCCGAATACTTTCACTGACTTCGTTCACATCTGCGCTGTCTCCTTTCCGACGTTCCGTCGGAGCTTTCCATCACTACGGAAATCATAGATTTCAATGGTGACGGATCAGGTGTCAATGGTTTCCGTTTGTGTCTGTTATGCAAGGGTTCCGTTGTTTTGACTGAATACCGTAGTCCACTATGCTATTCATTCCGTCAAAACGAAGGAACCCTTGCACAACGGAGACAGACGGAAATTATTGGCACCGGATCCGTTACCATTGAAATCCGTTTGTGTCAGTAAGGTCTCCATTCCGACGGAAAGCTCAGACGGAACATCGGAATGGAGCCCTAATGGATATGTGAACGAAGGCTTATCCAATATCCCTGTAATAAAGGTGCAGCAAAAATAAAATAATATTTGGTGTTTGTTATTTTTTTGCTTTTTTGTAGGTGAAATAATTATTACATATAATACTGTAACGTGTAACAATTTCCTGCATGTAATTTTAGTTTAATATATATATATATATATATATATATATATATATATATATATCTATATATATATATATAGATATATATATATATATATATATATATATATATATATATATATTTATAAAGGAGACACATCCATAGGCCACTTCCACACAAAATAATTTTCAGTATTCAGAAAATCTGTATTTTGCATCAGTATTTAGAAGCCAAAACTAGGAGCTCAGTCAGTGGCAGATTAAGTAGACCATTGGCCATGGATTCTTTCCCAAACTTTGGCACCCCTTCACCACCAGCACCGCACTGCCACGCTGTGTATGCTATCATTGCTGTGCTAGCATTGAAAAATAGGTCTTATGATTCCCCTTGACAAACGGCTGTGTCTCTACATGCTGACAGTCCCAAACCATCGCTGACAGTATCACACTATGTAGGGGCACATGCTCCTGACAAGGGGAATGGTAATACCCATTTGTCTGTTAGTCCTAGACTACACAAAGACTTTTTGTGAAATACAAGGATTTCCTATAATAGACATGTCAGGACAGGTGACATCTTCTCAGATTCTAGTCATTCTTTTTCTATTTTCCTCTCCATCTAGTTCAGTACTCATGACGACTTCTCCCGGCCATGACCCATTTCTGCAAAATTTGCCACTCGGATGTCTTCACCTCTTCACTTTTCCAACATTTACGCACCTATAAACGTAGAGAAAATTCTAATGGTGCCACGCACTATGTCCCTAAACATAATAGCACCATACACTGTTCCCCTGAAAATATTAGCACCACACACTATGCCCCTAAATATAATAGTACTATTCACTGTGCCCCTGAATCTAATAGTACCATACACTATGCCCTTGAATACAATTGTGTCAAACACTGTAACGTAAAGCACCACACAATACACACTGCAGATAGTGCCACTCATAGTTATCCCTGTAAATAGTGCCCCTCAGAGCCCCCTGTGGATTGTGCCCCCCCAGGTAGAACTCTGTAGATAGTGCAACTATAAATCCCCTATGTAGTTAGTGCCCCATAGAGCCCCTGTAGAGAGTGCCCCCATAGAGCCCCCTGCAGATAGTGCCACACCCCCTGTAGATTGTACCAAACACCGCCCTGTAAATAGTGCCAGAGTACCCCCTGGAGCTAGTGACACATGCCCCTGTAGATAGTGCCACACAGTCCCCTGTAGATAGTGACACACACACACACACATCCCTTTAGATAGCCCGATATACCACCCTGTAGATAGCGCCACACTCCCCTGTAGATAGCACCATACTCATTTGTCCTCGTTCTCGCACCGTCCTCTTCTCCAGCTATGTAGGCCTTGTCTCTTCTGACCAAGCATCACCCAGCAGAGCGACGCAGGTGGTGCGATGAGGTCATTGCGCTGTCTACATTACAAAAAAGCGCCGAATAGCGGGAAAGGAAACCGGTGGCAAATAAATGGGCCTATGGGGATCTGCTATTGAGCGGAGCATATCGAGAAAAAGTATAATGAAAAGATTTGTACTTCTGTGTTTTGGACCCAGTTCTAGTTTTAGCTTAGAAATACTGAAGCAAAATACCGACCAAAATACTGCTGTGTGAAAGTGGCCTAACAGAGAAACAGCAAAGGAAAAACTGCAAAGCAAAAACGTTCTGATACATTCTGTTTTACACTTCATTGGATAAAATCAAATTGTAAAAAAGGAAAATACACATGAAAGAAAGTCATTAACTTATCAGGACCTGTCCTTTTATTCTCTAGATATTATGGTTTGTACATCTGGGCATTGGTTCTACTGCAATAAGAATAAAATCTGCCAATTATGGTTGTTTAATCACTATATGCAATAGATTAAGAACTAAGTTCATAACGTGACAAAAATAGAAAGTATTCAAACTTACTTTTGATGGGCAAATGGAAAGGTAAGCGAATAAAGAAAGAACATCATTGTTTTAATGAGATCACGATGAAGGGCAAAGTATGCTACATTTAATATTCCTTACTTTAAAAATTAGTTAAATTTTAAATATATAGCATTCGAGGGACATTTTGCACATCCATCATTAATAAAGAGCAATTTTATCTGAAATATAATATTACACTGCATGATCTGCACCACATGATAATACAGGCTATGCAGCGTCAAAGTCACTAGACTTGTGCTACAGTATCTTATCTACTGTACCTCTCTATATCCTGGGTAATAGCCTCTGGAATTAGGCTGGGTTTACATGACGATAATCGTTGTAAATCTAGGAGTGCAGCACATCATAGGTGCTGATTTGCCATAATAGATTACTAAAGGGGTTGTAAAATGACCCAAAAATACAAACTTTATATTGTGAAGTTGTTTTACAGTCATTACTTGTTCCCCCATGTACCGATTTCATGAAATAATTTTTGAACTAACAACTCACAATGCCACAATGTTGCGTCAGACCACCTAACTTTCCTACATGTATGGACATAACTGTTTCAGCGTGCACTCATAATCTACAGATCCCAGTATCCCCTTCTTTGCTTTCCTCCCTGCCTCTGCTCATACAAATTACGTACATTTGTATAGTGTAATTCCCTTTTTGCTGCACCCACTAAAATATTGTCTTAGCCTGTGGCTGTGTTCTCAGTGTATGCGGAAAAAAAATAAAATACTGAAAATAATAAAATAATAAAACAAAATAAAATCTATGTATGAATAAAAAAATATATACATTTTTACTCTAAACTACTTCCACGTCCAATTGGAAGACACTAAACTACTTTCAGAAAATAGAAGTATTAGGCCCTATTCACGCGACAGGGATTCCCGGCCGTGTGACGGACATTTTTTGAATGCCTGTCACACGGCCGCAGTAGCAACAATAGAATCAATAGAAACAACAATAGAATCGTCATACGGACGATGTTTTGACTGCCCGGTAAACAGCATGCCCTATTTTCGGCCATTCTCCCGACCGCACGGCTCCCATTGACTTTATTGGGCTGAGTAAAGCATGGCTGCCACTTGGATGTGATCCGAGTGACGCCCGTGCTTTCTGCTGCTCGTTTTCTCTCTTCTCCTTATCACAGTGCGATGTGCATGTGAGGACGAGGAGGAGGGTATTTTTTTTCTCCCTGTAGGAGCGGAATCCCCAATCCCTAGCCACAGCATTGCCAAAGCTGTGGCTGGGGATTCCGCTCCAGGAGAAGTCCCTAACTTCATTGTCTATATATGAACAGTCACATCAGGGACTTCTTCTGACGCGGTCCCCTACTCCTGAAACAGAATCCCTGACGCTGTGGCCGTTGATTCCAATCCAGGAGAAGTCCCTGACTTCATCCTCCATATATGGACATTGAAGTCAGACTTCTCCTAAAACGGTCCCCTACAGTAGCACTATCTACAGGAAGGTAGGGTGGTGCCATCTATGGGGGAGGTGTGCTATGTAAAAGGGTGTGTGTGGCATTACCTACAGGGGGGGCTGTGTGGCACTACCTACAGGGGGGCTTTGTGGCACTTCCTACAAGGGGGGCTGTGTGGAACTACCTACAGGGGGCTGTGTGGCAATATCTATAGAGGGCTGTGTGTGGCATTATCTACAAAGGGCAGTGTGTAGCAAAAAATGTATAAATTAAATTCATCTGTTTTTAAAACGGACAGGGAAAAAAACGGATACAAAACAGGTCAAAATCAGCCATTAAAAATGGAAACACGGCCCAGAACGGAAACGGAACAAAATAGCCAAGAAAAATTGACCAAAATGGACGTTTTTATCGGCCGACACTCAGACCGTGTTGTGTGAATAGAGCCTTATAGTAGTGAATTAATTTTACGCTTGCCAAACAAAGCTTAATCATTTTATGTCATAGGAATACCCCTTAAGTCATGTAAATATATTTGAAAACTTAAGACAAACGTTGCTTCTCTTGGTGACTTTCTCAAAACGCAGCTACAAAATCCCTATTTTAAATAATAAAATTGCACACTACAGTGACACTGCAAAACTTTGCAGCATTTAAAAAACATACCCGGCTTATGTAGCACTTTGTTACCTTGTTGACCCAACTGAAGGGGATGTATTATGCAGTGCGGTAAAAACACAGCGCTGCAGAATAGTCGCTGCATGGAAGATCTTATAGTCAGTCACAGGTCGGATGCCTGACTGTCAGAGATAGCCAGGTACCTGGTAGAGAAGGCAGAAATAGTTGGATTTTTTACCGTTTCTGCTTTCTCGATCTCTGTATACACAGCTCTCAATGAGCACTGTGTATAAAGTAGACCCAGCACAGCCGTTATTGTGACAATTGTCACATCATCAAGGCATGTAACTGGGGCTACGATGACAGAATAAATATGCAATATAAGGCCATGTTCAGACGTGTGGAATTGCTCTTGAATTCTGCTGTGTACAGTTCGCAGTGGAATTCTGCAGCAGACGTTTTTTACATTTGTTTCTAAACATTTTTAGGAAACTTAGTTCAGATGTTGTGGAAAATAACTGTGCGCAAATTAGGCTGCAGTGCAGAATTTCCCTCCGCAGAATGCACATTATGTTGCAGAGAAGCAGCGGAATTTCACTGCGGATTTCAGCCTTTGCAATGCAAAAACTGAAATCTGTGGCAAGTCCGCTGTGATATTTGCAATGTCTGAATTACCAGTCAAATATGCAAATGTTGGTGCAGATTCGTTGCGTAATTGCCCCGAATCTGCACCAACATTTGCAGCGTAAAAATTCTGCCACATGTGAACGTGGCCTAAGGCCCCTGCACACGGCCATAGCTTTGTGCACAGCCTGAGATAACAGGCATGGCCGGCCGCGGACAGTCATCTGCATATATGGGCCGTGCTCCCATTATAAAGTATATAAATGTCTGTATTACTTATTTCATTGTCATTAAACCTACAGTATTAAACAGTATTTAACCTACAGTACATGACACTGTTATCCTGACAGGGGCTTTTTTTTTTACCCATGTGCTACCTTGAATATCCTAACATCTCCCCAGTAAGGCTGGGTTCACACGACCTATTTTCAGGCGTAAACGAGGCGTATTATGCCTCGATTTACGCCTGAAAATACGGCTCCAATACGTCGGCAAACATCTGCCCATTCATTTCAATGGGTTTACCGACGTACTGTGCCGATGACCTGTAATTTACGCGTCGTTGTTTGACAGCTGTCAAACGACGACGTGTAAAATGACTGCCACGTCAAAGAAGTGCAGAACACTTCTTTGGATGTAATTTGAGCCGTTTTTCATTGAATTCAATGAAAAAACAGCTCTAAATTACGTCCGTCAACGACGCCTCGCAAAATGCGAGGACGAGCAACTACGCCTGCAATTATGGAGCTGTTTTCTCCTGAAAACAGCTCCGTAATTTCAGCCGTAATGGTCGATATCGTGTGCACATACCCTTCCAATCATAGCAATGGTAATCTACTAAAATAACTACATCCATTTCAAAGGCTCTGTGGTCTTCTCTTGGATTAATTTAGACCTAAATTAGTTGTGAATTCTCACACAGCATTTACCCATGTTTTCAATGGCATTTTCTGTGGTGCTTTTTTGCATTTTTTTTTTTTAAAAAAATGCTGTATATTTTTTTTTAATAAACACTATGTAAATAGTAAAATATGGTAGCTTACATACCCAGCATTTTGTTTTTTGGCATATTTGTTGCATTTTTGGAGTCAGTGGCATACACTCAGACTCTCCTTTTTACCTGATTAAAATTTCACAAGATGACTACCCTCCGCCAAGAGGAATATGAAACCTCCACCAATCACCTAAGGCTCCTTCACGTCATTCTGCAATCCCAAGTTAAAAATATCCATGCCTATCTCCGTCAATGCCATCTTCTTAAATCAATGGTACTCAACAACACCCCCAAGGAAACGCACATAGGAAGCAATCTGCTTATTAACTTTGCCCCGGGACCGGAGCAATGCTGTTGGGTCCCAAGTATACCTCCAAACCATCAGGGGTACCATCCGACCGGACTAATCTGACACCTGGCAGTAAGCCAAGCAGACAAACCACATACCAGCTTCATTATCTACATTAGATCCATTCTCTGAAATCTGAAGTCATTCCCTCCGATATAAAGGACCAAAATATTTGGAGCACCAAGCAGTCGTGCAGGACGGACCACCTCACACACCATGTTGTACCACTTCATGCCCCTGTTTCCAAACTAGCATAGGTCCATCTGAGCCTTAGAGAAGCCAAGCTGTAATTTTTCATACTACAGATCTCTTCTGGGCCAAGTAAATGTACGAATGGCTCACAATTCAAATCAACACCAGAGGCCCACCTGATGACAAAACAAAAGAGAGAGTCACAGATCTTCTACTATTGTTACCATCTCTTACTCAAGCAAACAGCACCCAATGCAAACCGAACTTTGCCTAGCAAATCACCGATTTGATACCCATACTCCCCCAGGCCAAACTTAATGCCCATAGGTGTCAAACTTCCAGCAGCCAATTTGCAGTACCCTATGAAAAGGCCTTGGTCACTGTGACCACCCTAAAAGAATGCACTCCTAACTCCCCAACTACAACACCCAGAGACTCAATACAGGGCCAAGAACTGAAAGTGAGTAAGGTGTGACCCATCCCTATGAATTAAAAATAGACCCAACCGCACTGGATCCCAAACCCCTTAGAATTTTTGAAATGTGTCAACCGGGCAAATGTCCGTCTCATCAATATTGGCCAAGACTACTGAAGTCCCACTCCTAAGATGATATGTCTTGGACATCTGCAACCATATATAGTCTAAACTCCCCTTTGAAGACCACATCCTTCACTAATATAGCCACAGGTCTCAGCAAACTCCAGCTAGCCAGATACCCCACCTGGAAAACCACAAATAAACCCCAAGTAAAAACAGCCTTAAAGAGCATTGTCTCATATCCAGACATGCACACCGACTTCAGGCTTCCAATCAACAGTCTAAGACAAACATAATCATCCATCTGGCATCCACCAGACCCTTCAATGCCGGTCAGATTGCAGATAATTTGGTGAAATCTGGAAAATCCTCCATCCTAAATCATTCATTCATTCATTCTATGTAATATCATGCTTTGGGCACCATCTGTGGCCACACGCAGCTTCCTATGGTGATGTAAGCTGATCGCCTTGACTTTTTCCAGTGAATCTTCTTCCTTGCCAGTGGTTGTGCATTTAGAGATAAGATTTTCCTGATGGGACTACCCCTTTCAGAATAGGAACATAGTAAGAGACATGCATATAAAGAAATGCAAATCTGCAGGTACCTATATCAACATTCAATTGCAACAATAGAACTGGTGCTTGAAAGCTCATAATAAATATACAAATGTTATTTAAAATTTAGTTTTATTAACTTATCATGTCACATATATATCTTAAAGGGATTGTCCAGGATTAGAAAAACCGGGTCTCCTTTTTCTAGAAGGCACGCTCTTGTCAATAGACTGTGTTTGGTACTGCAGCTTGAATAGTGATGAGCTGCAATATCAGACAAAGCAAGGGCCGGACTGGGACATCGAATCAGCCATGGCATTTTAAATCACAGATGCCCATCTACTGTCCATACAATATGTTTGCGGGGTTGCGGGCCCACCCTGCACATAAACAAAAACGTTGTACATTATTTCTGATGCTCCTTGAAATGCTGCATGCCTTTTGTGTTAGTCAGATATTTCATAAATCAATAAATCCCACAAAATTACTAAACAGGAACAGCATGTAGTGAGCTGAATGTATACACCGGTCACAACTCTCATCCAGGAACGGTGACTGATTATCCGTTATAAAATGTTTAAGCACCACAGAAGGAAGACAGCAGGAATGGGACCTACTGGACATGGTGACAACACCCTGAAATGGACTCTTCCCAATCGTATTTTAATTTCTGGAAGAAAACCTTGCTACTGGCGGACGTCGCAGCACAGCATAGCTCCTGTTCATAATAAACGCAATCCGACTGTTTGACAAAGGTCTGGTCTGGTTATTTTGACCGAAACATCACATTGTCTAAGTCTGTGGATTGCAAATAAAATTATTTTCAAAAACAACGAATTTTTGGAGTGCCAGGTTTTCTTCCAAAATACTACGGAGTTGAACCCTACCTGAGCACCCTTCTATACTGAGTGCCGTGGTTTCTTCGATAATATTTTAATTTCTGATAATAAATATAATATTTCGGAAATATCAAGAATACAATGCGTGCAATACATATAATACATCATACACCACCAGGATATATAACTTGTGCATACTCTATTTGTTAAATACATTTTTGGTAGTAAGGATAAATGAGATATTATTTAATTATGTGAATGAATTTAATATTTTAGTGATCCTTACTGTAAAAATTCATTATATTCTTTAGAATGGCGTTATAAACTGTACACGCTAAGAATGCAGTCATATATTTAGTGTACAAATGAATGTTGTCATCATATATACTGTACACATAAATAACAGCAATATATACACTCTTCACAAATAATGCTGCTGTATATATTATACACAGAAAAAATCCCACCATATATAATGTACACATGAATAACCTGGGACACATACCACTCACACCTAGAACACATGGAGCACACACGCCACTCAAACCTAGGACATTGACATACAATGGGGTTTATTAGGCTAGAATGTAGTGTCCGTGTTACGGGAAAAATACTGCAACATGTAGTACTATTTTTCCTGTCAAATTTGACCAAAACTGCGACAGAGGCTCCAACGCAGATGAGTACAGAACTTCTCTGCAGCTACTGGATGGTGTTGGTTTATTGTAGACAGTAATAGAAAGAATGGCACTGCCGAGTAGCAGCTGTATGTCAAGTCCTGTGGCTGCTTAATGGCTCAGAATACAGCAGCCGTTGAGCAGTGACTTCCTTCTCTCATCGAATGATTTCTGTGAAATCTACCGATGCGGCTCCTCCCCATGGACCAAACCATGAAATAACCAATGCTGGGCTGGTGGGCGGTCTCTTTGCTTCTGGGGAGAAGCCCTGCTTCCTCTCTGCCACTTGACTGCTGCTTGACTATACAGAGGCAGCAAACTTCATCCCTCTTCTTCCCCTTGCCATTTCTCTGAGTGTCTGATTAGCGGCAACTTACAGTTAAGCTTGATCAGACACCCAGTGTGAATAGGCTTCAGTCCGCAGCTATAATTAAAAAGAACTGTGCACTAGCCCATATGACATTTTTTGTAACTGGCAGATGGTCATTCCAGCGCTGGACACAGTCCATGAACAAGAGTGGCGCTGTATCTGGAAAAAATATAATTTTTCTTCTCCCAGACAACATTTTTTTAGGTGTATTATCTATCATTATATCTTCGTTTTTCTCATGATCTAAAGCTGTTTGTTTTAATCTAAAACAAAAGCATGAAAAGTAATTAATATTTGTTAATATCTGTTAATCTCCCCGCATTAGGGAACACATTAGACTTCACAAAGATTAAGATGATAACATATTTTCTAAATATACTTTTGTTTTGTTGTCTTGAGTGGGAATAAGAGAACAGCGGTAATTGTCATAAGAACATATAATACAATCTTTAGGCATTACTAAATGTAAAAATATTATGATAAAAAAATTAAAATAAAAGTTGCTCACTGTGGCATTACTTATAGCAGTAGAATAGCATCTTACAGTAAATGCAATGATTTTAACTGGCCTGTTAACCTGGAATAGACTGTAATTAAAATATCACTTCCATTATGTAAATGAACATCTCAATGTGGAATTAATCTTGAACATGGTTATTTACAACATATATGGATTCACAATCCACACATACACAGTAGGTTAGATTAAAAGGGGAAGCTTAAAGATACAGTATTACATGTATTTAAAAAGCCTATAGCAGGCTTTTATATTAATTGTATTAACCTTTTCCCTTCACAGCCATTTTTTGGATTTTATTTTTAAAGATGTTTTCCCATGAGAGACATTTATGACATATCCACAGGATATGTCATAAATGTCAGATAGATGTGGATTCCACCTCTGGGACCCGCACCTATCTCTAGAATGGGGCCCCCTAAACCCCATTCCAGCTTTTTGTGCTCACGCTGCCCCTCAGCTAATTACTGATTACATAGTCAAGAGTTATGAAAACAGGGTAACTCACTGAGCTATGCTGTTTCCGTAACTCCCATAGACCTGAATAGTAGCAACGAAAATAGCGTAGCTCGCAATCCACACTGCTTCCGTACAGGGGTGAACATAGCCCCTCTGCTGCCTGAGGCGAACTATAAAAAGACACCCCCCCCCCCAATCTATCCGAGTTTTCTCATTACTAGCTTTACAGAACAAACACGCAGTATATAAAAAAAAATTAAAAAGGAGAACATTTGTTGTTTAACTGCTAAAGTGCTGTTTGAGGTATACACCGCATTCCAAATTATTATGCAAATGTTATTTTTTGCTGATTTTCCTAAATAGTCGATGCAAATGACAGTCAGTATAATCTTCAAGCCATCAACCGTTGGAGTATAATGCAAATTTTATTGAACAAATCTAACGATAACAGATTTTTTTTTAGAAGTAAAAAACTCAACATGCACTGTTTCACATTATTATGCACAACAGAGATCAAAACATTTTAAATGTTGTAAAGAGAACTAAAATGGTAATTTGTTGAATTTGCAGCATCAGGAGGTCATATTTACAGAAATCAAAAGCTCTTTCAATCAAAAAAAACTTAGACCAAGTTACATGTTAACATAGGACCCTTTCTTTGATATCACCTTCACAATTCTTGCATCCATTGAATTTGTGAGTATTTGGACAGTTTCTGCTTGAATATCTTTGCAGGATGTCAGAATAGCCTCCCAGAGCTTCTGTTGTAAACTGCCTCCCACCCTCATAGATATTTTGCTTGAGAATGCTCCAAAGGTTCTCAATAGGGTTGAGGTCAGGGGAACATGGGCGCCACACCATTAGTTTCTCTCCTTTTATGCCCATAGCAGCCAATGACACAGAGGTATTCTTTGCAGCATGAGATGGTGCATTGTCATGCATGAAAATAATTATGCTACGGAAGGCAGGGTTCTTCTTTTTGTACCACGGAAGAAAGTGGTCAGTCATAAACTCTACGTATTTTGCAGAGGTCATTTTCACACCGTCAGGGACCCTAAAGGGGCCTACCAGCTCTCTCCCCATGATTTCAGCCCAAAACATGACTCCGCCACCTCCTTGCTGACGTCGCAGCCTTGTTGGGACATGGTGGACATTCACCAACCATCCACTACTCCATCCATCTGGACCATCCAGGGTTGCACGGCACTCATCAGTAAACAACATGGTTTGAAAATTAGTCTTCATGTATTTCTGAGCCCAATGCAACCGTTTCTGCTTGTGAGCATTGTTTAGGGGTGGCCGAATAATAGCTTTATGCACACTTGCAAACCTCTGGAGGATCCTACACCTTGATGTTCGTGGGACTCCAGAGGCACCAGCGGCTTCAAATACCTGTTTGCTGCTTTGCAATGGCATTTTAGCAGCTGCTCTCCTAATCCTATTAATTTGTCTGGCAGAAACCTTCCTCATTATGCCTTTATCTGAACAAACCCGTCTGTGCTCTGAATCAGCCACAAATCTTTTTACAGTACAGTTTTATTGAAATATCCCATGTTTTCATACCTTGTCCAAGGTATTGCACTATTTAACGCTTTTCGGCACACCTGGAAATCTAATTATCACAGGTGTCTGAGATTGATTATAATGATCCAAAGAGCCCTAAGACACAATACCATCCATGAGTTTAATTGAAAAACGAATAATTAAATGTTTATTACACTTAAATCCAATGTGCATACTAATTTGGAACACGGTGTAGGTTTGTATGGCGTAAAACTACAGCTCCCAGCATGGACCGAACAATGGTAAGGATATGCTGGGAGATGCTGTTTCACAAAAAAAATCATACCACCCATCATCTCGCTGCAGATCATACAGTGACTACAGTGCTGATTAGAGGCAGAATAAACATTTACATTAAGTGACTCACCGGTGATGTCTCAGATTCTAGTTCTTTTCTTTTCCCTCCGGTCCAGACCTCTATGATGACTTCTCCCGGCCATGACCCATTTCTGCAGTTTTCTGCTCAGATGTCTTCAGCTTCTCACTTTAAACCATTTCTGCACCTATAAACGAAGTTAAAATTCTCAAAACCTCTAAATATAATAGCGCCATACACTGTGTCCCTAATTATAATAGTACCATACATTGTGTATGTAGATAGTACCTCACATATAGCTCCCCCTGTATATAGTGTCCCACATATAGCTCCCCCTGTATATAGTGCCCCACATCCCCATATATAGACCCCCTGTAGATAGTGCCCCACATCCCCACATATAGACCCCCCTGTATATAGTGTCCCACATCCACACCTATAGACCCCTCTGTAGATAGTGCCCCACATCCCCACATATATACATACCTATGCATAGTGCACCACATCCCCATATAGACCCCCCTGTATATAGTGGCACAGATCCCCATATAGTCCCCCCCTGTATACAGTGGCCCACATCCCCACATATAGACGAGCCCCCCTGTAGATAGAGCCCCCACTGTAGATAATGCCACTTACAGTTTTAGTAGAGAAAAAAAATAAAACTTTACATACTCACATGATCACGTCCGGTGGCAATGCAGATCTGCTCTCTTCTGAGCAGGTCTGCTGGAGCTGAATGATGCGTCATTCAAAGGCGCTGATTGGCAGTGCAGAATGACTTGCCCCATCAATCAGAGCTTTTCAAGCACGGAAGCGGCGCGATGATGTCATCGCGACGCTAGCATTGTTGAAAGGCGCTGATTGGCGGAGCAAGTCATTTTGTCCTCCCGCCAATCAGCGTCAATGTTAGGCGGAACATGCCCTGCCATTCAGCACTAATGCATGTATTTGTACCTGCGTGCTATAGACGCAAGTACAATTACTGCAAGACGGGGTGGCTGTCGCCAGCACCGAGGCCCCCTCCGGTTCTAGCGACGCCCCCGGGTATGAGGGGGCCCGTGTCGCCCGGTCCATAAATGTTAGAGGCTCGGCAATGCGGGCCCCGTAGTAGCGGCGCTACAGCAGTAGCAGCCATAACGGCTGCTGGCGGCGCCACCGGGCATATGGGGGGTGTCGGCTCGCGGCACGGGCCCCCTCAAGCCACGGGCCCCGTAGCAAATGCTACGGCTGCTACCGTGGTAGTTACGCCACTGATTCCGCCCCCCATTTTTGGCTAGGTGGCGCCGCCTGAGGCTATTGGCTCACTTCGCCTCATGGCAGGTGCGGCACTGCTTCCGTAACTGCCATTCATTACTATGGGGGTTACAGAAACAGCGTAGCGCAGTGAGTTACCCTGTTTTCGTAACTCCCGACCATGTAAATCAGGAAGTGGCCGGGAGTCAGCGTGAGCACAAAAAGCTAGAATGGGGATTAGGGGACCCCGTTCTAGAGATGTGTGGGTCCCAGAGGTGGGACCCACATCTATCTGACATTTATGACATATCCCGTAGATATTTCTCAGGAAGTCAGCAGCACAACCAAAGAAATATCCCAGAGGAAAAAGGCAAATACCCCAGCGAGGGATAGTGCATGCAGCATAAACGTCCCAGGTCCAGAGGGACATCTTGAATACAATATAAATGAAAGTATGCTTGATAAAGACCCAACATGGGTTGAAACGTTGCAAGTTTTATTGCTTGGTGAATAAAGACCAACACATTTTTGGAAACCTGGGTGCTGCAGTTTTTCTCATTTATATTATATGCTGTGGATAGGTCATAAATGTCTTTCATGGGAAAACACCTTTAATTTTTTCCTCCCCACCTTCCAAAAGTCATAAGGTCAAAAGTCAATATGAGGGCTTGTTTTTTTACGGAAAAAGGTAGACTTTTTCACACCACCATTTATTGTACCATATAATGTATTGGGAAATTGGAAAAAAAAATTGTGGGATGGTATAGGAAAAAAACAGCGATTCCTCAGTCTTTTGAGGGGTTTCGTTTTTACTGCTTTCACCATAAGGTAAAAATGGCATGCTTACTTTACTTCTACCAGTCAATATGATTACGGCGATACCAAATTGATATTGTTTTTTATGTTTTATGATTCTTACAAGGAAGAAACTTGTTGTTAAAAATAAAATAAATATGTGTTTTGTCGCCACACTCTGAGAGCAATA
This sequence comes from Rhinoderma darwinii, assembly GCF_050947455.1. Taxonomy (NCBI): domain Eukaryota; kingdom Metazoa; phylum Chordata; class Amphibia; order Anura; family Rhinodermatidae; genus Rhinoderma; species Rhinoderma darwinii. Next base: position 388,199,003 of record NC_134688.1, on the reverse strand, counting down.
ATTTTTTTTATTTTTACGATTGAGCGGTATTAGGACTTATTTTTTGTGGGGAGAGCTGTAGTTTATATTGGTACCATTTTGGGACATCAGACTTTTGGATCACTTTTTATTAAATTTTTTTGTGGGATATGAAGTGACCAAAAACAGCGATTCTGGTATTTAAAATTTTTACGATGTCCACCGTTCTGGTTAAATAATGGTATATTGTAATAGTTCTGACTTTTACGGATGCAGCAATACCAATTTTGTTAATTTTTTAATTTTTTACATTACTTTAGAGGAAAAATAGGAAAACTGATTTTTTTTAACTGCCAGAGGCAGGGCTTAACAGGAGATGAAGAAAGGCAGTCCTGGGGGCCTGACATGACAACCATTGGCACCCCCGATCGCACTGTGGGGGGCCGATGAGCTGTTGGAGGGCGGCGCCCCCTGTTTTTAACATCTTAGATGCTGCAATCGTAATTGATCACAGCATTTAAGGGGTTAAACTGCCAGGAACAGCTTGGTTGCTGTTCCTGGCCCTTAGTTCCGGGTGTCAGCTGTAATACACAGCTGACACCCGCTGTGTACAAAGCGAGCCCGCTCCAAACAACAACACCCGCATCCCCCCCCCCCGTGCAATTACTTTGTGTTGTGGGAACAGGTTGAAGTCATTATGGTTTATGGACAAAGAAGCTTTACTTATTGCTCTCCTATGAGCTCCCAATATACACGATAAGCATATTCATAGGGCTCCATTAGACTGACAGAGGTCAAAAGAGTGTCCTTTTGGCTCCTGTCAGGTTGGTATAAGTCAGTATACATTTGTTTAGGGGGATGAGATAGCGTAGTACACAACGCTAATTTATCCTGAGGGATCCTGCAAAAAAAGTATAATGTGCGATATATGTTTTTTTAACATAGGAGCCTATGGAGAAGCATGCCTCGGTTAGGCATCTGTCACAGGTATACGTTGAACGTAAACATCAGGAAACTTTAGTGACATAACTGTCCATGTATGAACAGTTATATAACTGGAACTTCCTGCACAGCTGTTCTGCCCGTGGACTCTAACCTTGGGGAAGCACCTGACGTGACTGTCCATATATGAGATATCGTCTTACAGGTACAGCAGCACATGTCTTTCCTCTTACTTTCTCCCTTTAGTTTATCCTCTAGTGTTTGTTCCTTTTCACACTGTCCTTTATTTTCTACCGGTACTTTATGGTATGGTCTACAGTGAGGACTCTTTCCTCTCCCCACCACAATAACAAAACGAAATCAATATATGTAACCTATGTATTGCATTACCATCAGAGGTTTCCAGATTTATGCCATATACAGTTATATACTGCTAGATCCTCCTTGAGCATATTTAACTTAATTTTGTTCTGACTATTCAGCCCCTAGTCTTGTTTTTATAGATCATTATGACTTATTCTTTCATAGATGATTATGATTTCCTTAATTCTTGTGTTACGTGTTCCACTAATTGATCACGCAATTTTCTTTATACAGTTCAGTATTAAAATATTTTTATTTTTCCTTATAATGTATAATAATTGTTCTCTGTGTATATCTGAGGTGACAGCGCTATATAATTTCATGTTTAACAGAGATAACTCATCTATATATATGTTATTTTCATATTATTATTTTCATTTGTTCATACTGTATTTTTGTAAATTTTATTGCCAACTTTGTAAAAGCATTTTATTCATTATCATTTTAGCGACCGTGACAAAGGCCGAGGTTCGGCCGAAACGTCTTTACCAAGTCGCTTTCCACCTCAACTTTACCATCTTTTGTTGCAATAAAACTTAAATTTGTTTGCATCTGGATCTCTTGTGTACCTCTGTGAGTGCTGGGGTTATATATTTCCAATATTGTGGGATTCTCGTCCCTACCTTACTAGCACCACGCCAATTGATTGAGGAGTGCATCCCAATATCTATTTTTGATTTCATATATGGACAGTGACATCAGAAGCTTCCCCAGAGCTAGAAGTCTATTGGCAGAGCTTCGGGACTCACTCTGCCCAAGGATTCTAAACCTAGGGAAGCTTTGGAAGTCACTGACTACATGGACAGTGACGTCAAAAGCTTCCACAGCGCCAGAGTCACCGGCAGAGAGCTAGCTGATGCTATTCCTTGGTGACTCCAGCCGTGGGGGCGCTCCTGACGTTACTGTCCATATATGGGACAACGACTTCAGGTGTTTCTCCACGGCCAAAGTCCCAAGGCAGTGCAATTCTTGATGCTTTCTCTGCCCTGATGCACTGCTGTGGAAGCTGTTGACATTACTGTCCATATATGGACAGTGACATAAGGAGCTTCCACAATGCCAGAGTGACGGGCAATGCGCTAGCTGATTCTCTGCCCAAGAGTATCTTTCCCCTCTAGTGTAGGTAACCCATATCGATCATTAATAGAAAATACAGAGGACAAATAGTTATTTAGGTAGTCTGCAATTTCTTTATCTCTAATATACAGTTAAGTCCAGAATTATTTGGACAGTGACATAATCTTCCTGATTTGGGCTCTGCATGCCACCATATTGGATTTGAAATGAAACAAATGAGATGCAATTTAAGTGTAGACTTTCAGGTTTAATTCAAAAGGTTGAACAAAATATCCTGTGAAACATTTAGGAACTGCAACCATTTTTCTACACAGCCTCTTCATTTCAGAGGCTCAAAAGTAATTGGACAAATTAACATTGCCATAAATATATATATATATTTTTTTTTAATGCTTTGTAGAGAATCCTTTGTGGGTAATGACTGCCTGAAGTCTGGAACCCATGGACATCACCAAACGCTAGGTTTCCTCCTTTGTGATTCTTTGCCAGGCCGTTACTGCAGCAGTCTTCAGTTTTTGCTTGTTTGTGGGTTTTTCTGCCTTAAGTTTTGACTTAAGCAAGTGAAATGCATGCTCGATCAGGTTGAGATCTGGTGACTGACTTGGCCATTGCAGAATGTTCCACTTTTTTGCCTTAAAAAACTCCTGGGTAGCTTTCACAGTATGTTTTGGGTCATTGTCCGTCTGTACTGTGAAGCGACGTCCAATCAACCTTGCTGCATTTGGTTGAATCTGAGCAGAAAGTATATCCCTCAACACTTCAGAATCCATCCGGCTGCTTCTGTCTTCAGTCACATCACTAATAAATACTAGTGACCCAGTGCCATCACACTGCCTCCACCATGTTTTACAGAGGATGTGGTGTGCTTTGGATCATGAGCCGTTCCAAGTCTTCTCCATACTTTCTTCCTTCCATCATTCTGGAACAGGTTGATCTTAGTTTCATCTGTCCAAAGAATGCTGTTCCAGAACTGGGCTGGCTTCTTTAGATGTTATTTGGCAACGTATAATCTGGCCTTTCTATTTTTGAGGCTGATTAATGGTTTGCACCTTGTGGTGAACCCTCTGTATTTGCTCTCATGAAGTCTTCTCCTTATGGTAGACTTAGATACTGATACACCTACTTTCAGGAGAGTGTTCTTCACTTGGGTAGATGTTGTGAAGGGGTTTTTCTTCACCATGGAAAGGATTCTGCGATCATCCACCACTGTTGTCTTCCGTAGACGTCCAGGCCTTTTGGAGTTCACGAGATCACCTGTGCGCTTTTTTTTTCATGAATGTACCAAACTGTTGATTTGGCCACTCCTAACATTTGTGCTATCTCTCTGATGGATTTCTTCATTTTTTTCAGCCTAACGATGGTCTGTTTCACTTGCATTGAGAGCTCCTTTGACCTCATGTAGAGGGTTCACAGCAACAGTTTCCAAATGCAAATGCCACACCCGGAATCAACTCCAGACCTTTTACCTGCTTAATTGATGATGGATTAATGAGGAAATAGCCCAAGCAGCCCATTAAATAGCTTTTGAGATATTTGTCCAATTACCTTTGGTCCCTTGAAAAAGAGGCAGCTACATATTAAAGAGCTGTAAGTCCTAAACCCTTCCTCAAATTCGGATGTAAATACCCTCAAATTAAAACGGAGAGTCTGCACTTTAAGCCAATATTGATTATATAACTGAATACTCAATATGTTTTGGTAAACAGTTAAAATGCCAAAACTGTCACTGTCCAAATAATTCTTGACCAACTGTATCTTCCCGCTTCAGTTTTGAGCCTAGTTATGCCTTACTTTGTTTTTTCATTTTACTAATGTATCTCAGGCCCTCTTCACATAATCATAGCTATGATTAAGAACTGAAAAGTTCGAAATGCGTAGGCGTTGTCTCCCGGGATTTTTTAATTTCTTGTTTTAATTTTGACTTAAATAAACAGTTTTGTATTTTTTCACATCATATTGTGTGCTGGAACTCTAAATTTTTTTCCTTGGATTTCTACCTACTCCCGACGTAGCTCTCTTGCCCATGTACCGAATAATCATGGAATGTGGCTTCTTTACTTCGAATGAGTGGTGAGCAGACCAATTTTTCTTGAATATTTTTTACCTCTTCACATAAGGTTTTGGCCTTCTGTTGGTGATGTAAGTCGGGAGTATTCCCAACATACACCTCTGCTAATAGGCCAAAATGTATCCCGCTGTATGACATACAGTGGGATATGTCGCCTAGGGACAGTGACATCAGGCTCTTCCCCAGCGTCTGAGTCCCCTGGCAGAGCTTCTTCTAGCACTCTAACCAAACTTTTTAATGAATCGCTGCTGACAGGTGAAGTGATTTGAAAATTGCAATTGTTGTTTTACTGCACAAAAAAGGCAATTGGAAAGATTATACTAACTATAGACCAGTCAGTCTCAAATCAACAGTAGGGAAAATAACGGAATCACTTTAAAAAAAGAACTGTAGACTATTTAAGATTTAAAACAGCATGGATTTACTGCTGTGAGATTGTGTCAAACAAATCTAGTGGACTTTTTTTTAACTTCGTAACAAAAGAGCTAGATCAGTGTGTGTCTGTGAATATAGCTTACTTGGATTTTAGCAAAATCTTTATACAGTATGCCACAATAAATTAATTTAAAAAAAATTTGGATTTGACTTAAAGATAGTTAATAGGATAAAAGCTTGGCTAAAGGACAAGAAACTGAGTTTTTGTAAATTATTCAATTTCTAAGGTAACTTGTTGAGTACCTCAAGGATCAGTTCTGGGTCCTATTTTGTATAATGAATTTGTTAGGCTGTGTTCACATCAGCGTTGCTTTTCCGTTCATTTGTTCTATTGCAGCTTCCCGTCGGAGGAACCCATGAATGGAAAGCAAAACGGAAACTAAAGCTTCTGTTTGCTTTACCATTGATTTCAATAGTAATGCTTCCGTTTGCCTTGGTTTCCATTTGTTTCCGTTCCGCAAGCTTTTAAGTCTACTACGCTATTGTTTCCACTAAAGAAACTGAAACTTTATGGAACGGAAACAAACGGAAACCAAGGCAAACAGAAGCATTACCATTGAAATCAATGGTAATGCAAATGGAAGCAACGGAACCCATGAACGGAAAAGCAACGCTGATGTGAACAGGGCTATAGTTACATTACTTATGGCCTACAAGGGAAGTTGTCCCTTTTTGAGGATGATATGAAGATTTGTAGAATACTTGAGAAAGTGTAAGTCAAATGCACAGTGATTGTATGTGAGGCACAAAAATCTGAAAATAGAATACATAATGAATGGTGAGATAATGTTGACAACAACAGAAGAAATGGACCTGGAAGTATCGTTTCAGATCATATGAATATAAGGCTATGTTCACACATCGTGATTTGTTGCAGAGGTAGGTGCAGATTTTGATGTAGATTTCGATGCAAATTTTTAAGCCAAAGCCAGGATTTGATCCAGGAGGAAGAAGAAGGATAACTTATTTCTGCATATTTCTCATCATTTTGAAACCACTTCTGGCTTTGGTTTAAAAATCTGCATCAAAATCTGCAACAAATCGTGATGTGTGAACATAGTCTTTGAAAGCATTGTAGTCAAGTTGTGGGAAAAACCAGTTGGTAACTTGGTTGTATAGGAAAATTTGTTAGCACAAGGAGGTGAAATTGTAACTTTATAAGTCACTAGTAAGACCTCACCTTGAGTACTATGTACAGTTCTGGAGACCCTGTCTTGAGAAATACATTGAAAAAATAGAAAGAAATCAGAGGAGAGGAACTAAAATGGTTCATGGACTGTATAGCATTAACTTCACATTTAAGTATACAAGGTATTGTTGAAGTTCAGGAAGGTAGTATTTTGAAGAATAGGAGGGTTTCTAGAACAAGGGAGCACACGTTGAATATGTAGGGAGGAAGTCTGAAATGTAATATAAGGAACAACTTATTTTAAGAAAGCGTGATAGATCCATGGAACACTCTTCCAGCAGCTGTTGTGGGGACACATAGGGATAAATTATTCAAGAATGCTTGGGACAGACATACGGTATGGCTATTGTTGAAAACTTTAAAAATGAAAAAACAGGGAGGCGTGGCTTGAGCAGTATCGCAAGCGGAAGTACTAACCCAGTGTTTCTGCAACATCAGCAGCAGCCATCCGCTGATTTGAGACACCTGGGGATGCTGAATCCATTGCCATTGTCTCCCCCTGAGTGAGACGAAGAGACAGAGGGGTGAATTGGCCAGAACGAGGCAGTTTTGATATCACGGACTACTTTTGCGCCTAAGCCGTATCCTAAATTTCCAGGCCTGTCCTGCAACGGTGACAGCTGGATCCACATAATGCCCTCCTGCGGGATGGAGTGATGCTCCGCTGCCCCCTCCTACCCTCCCCTTCTGGCTGAGCCTGCGGGGTTCACTGAGGCGCTGAGTAGCTGAAATAGCACTTACCTGCCTGCGACCTCCATTTACAGAAAGCCGGCCGGCCTACCACCTCCCTCCTATACCCTGTGGCCTTCTCTCCAGCGATGAACGCCTCCCTGGATTATTACTTGCATCCACCAATATTGCCCTAGACCTGATACACAGTTAGGCCTCTTTTCATCACCCTATATTTCGGCCAAAATGCTACTCCTCATCTTAGGACGTAATATCAGCCGTTGGGGGTTTGCTACCTGTGTACCCACAATCCTGTACACTCCACAAAGAACCTACTATTGTACTTTGCAACTTCCTACTATTTATACCGGCAAAGGTGCTTGTGTTGCGATTCTACATGCGCTACTTTGCTTTGAAAACTCTTACTTTTGAACATGCTTGATATCGCTTGATAATGGAAGTTTGTTTTTAACTCATGTACCACTGGTCCGTGTTCTCCACTGTATGGGCAGTCTGATTTTTCGTCATGGGTAACATTGACAAAAGCTTTCAGAAAGACTCTGACACTCCTATACAGAATAAGCATCAGTCTGAACTTGATAAATACTTGCATAAAAAGGGATGACCTCACCTCCAAGTCACGTTAAAATGGCAATGACATCCTTGAGAGATCAAGACACACATGAAGATTTTGATACCTTCTACGCCGTCTCAGATAGTGCGGGCATGTCCAATTCTATCTCTCGATCTTTTCTGACAAAAGCACTAAGTAGGGCTTTAGCCCCGGTCTTGAAAGAACTCGCTGATATCAAAGCTGACATCAAGCATATTGGTCATCATGTAGAGGCACTAGAATCTGCTCAAGCTGCTCATATTCAACATTCTGCAACGGTGCAAACTGCTCTCACAGCTCGAGTCGCCCACTTAAATAATGCATATTGATGTTAGTAGACCAAGAGTATAGGAGCAGTTGGAAAAATATCCAAATAAGTGGTCTACCAGAAACAGTTGCGGCTGAGGCTCTTCCTTCTGTTGCTCGTCAAATGTATGTATCACTTTTGGGACAAGCTAGAACAGACCAAGTGGTCATTGAGAGAATACACAGGGCCCTGCGACCTAAACCGAAAAGGTCATAATCCACCACAAGATGTCATCTGTGGACTGCTAAGTTTCGTGGATACTGCTGAGATATTGCGAGATATTGCGGCCACCACACTAGCAAAGAGAAGAACTCTCAGACCTGTAACAGACTTTCTTCATAATAAACGGATCCCGTTTAGATGGCTGTATCCCTTCGGCCTGGCAGTATCTAAAGATGGTCATACGGTAACGATCAAACACCCAGACGACCGCAATGTTTTCTGGACCAACTTCGATACTGCTGCAATGGACATTTCGTCAAGGCTCCCGATCAACAGTGAAACTCCAATGCCTGAGCTACCTCTTTCAACTCAGTGGTCAATACAACCCAGCGGCAAGTCTCCTAGAGCCAAGAAGTCTTCATCTGAGCTCAGAAATCATCTGAGCCTGTACCTCCTACTCTTTGATATTTCTTCTGTTAGTCTTGTCATTAAAAAAGGATTTTGTGATTATGATTGGCTGAGGTAACTGTAAGTCTCAATGATTGTTACGTTTGCAGAGAAATGTTTCTTTCATATTGTTATTCGATTGTCTCTTAACATTTATTTTTCTGTTGGATCTCAGATGCTATTTCATTGAGTGTTCTTGCCTTAACCTTTGCTTTTGTTTACTTATTGTCCTCACGCATTCAGAATATTTTACTTTTATTGGAAACATAGATAGTGGCCATAAGTTTGTGGTGCACTTCCTGTATTGATACTCTATATCCCTCTACCCTCCCCTCTTTGTATTAGGTTATTGACCTTAGTATCAGTCCATGTCAACAATCAGTGAACCTCATGCTTTTGGTCCTCTGGGTTGCTCCCTCTGCAGGAGCGGTATTGCGGTGACAGTGGCCACCATGCAACCGATAGAGTAAGGACCCACTTTAAAGAGGTCGTCATGAAGTGGCAAGTGGGCTTATACAATTTGATCAAAATGTTAATAAAAAACCTCATTTTCATGTTTGTACATTTTTCCTAGCAGCTATAGATCAAACTTTAACAAGTGGATGTGCGGTCCATGTCTTATTCTACAATACCAATATACTCAGTAAACCTCTTATTGCTATGCATCCTCCAATCTGGAGCCCACAATATTTAAGTGAACGCATAGGTGTCACGTAGGGTTCGTGGACCCACAGGGCCGTACCGCCAACAGGACGCAGGTCAGAGTCTATAGTTCATATAGGGTACCTGTGGCAGCTCAGACAGTAGCAAGGCAGGCTTGGCTGGGACTAGGCAGCAGGTAGACATCAGGCATGGACTAGCAGGACAGGCGTGGTATACAGCACAGCATGGCAACAGCTCAACACGGCACTTGATCAGAATACAGGTTAAATAATATAGGGAACAGTTAACACTGAGAGCAGGAAACACTAGGGGACCATCTGCAAGACAAACTTAGGATATAACAACAACACTCAGGCGTGGGAGAAAAGGGGCTGAGACCTTCTTATAGCCCAGGTTGCTCAGGGAGCAATCAGCACAATCTCCTACATGCGTGCGCTCTTCTTGAGTCTGGTCTGAGCTCGTGAGCGCACCCTGGTGGTTACTGTGGAACAGGACGGCCGCATGTGCAAACATCTCTGGAGAGAAGGGCGTCCACTGGATGAAACGCGTTCGTGGTCAGTGACCACGGATGTTACAATAGGTTCACCTCTTTCGATTTTTGTTTTTGTATTGGTGGTTTGTGTCGAGACCAGTCCACTTTACTTGTATATGCTACTACCGTTTGTTTGTCATGGAGTCCCTTAAAATTACTTCCATTAACGTAAGTAGTTTCAATGTACCTCAAAAACGTAGACACATTTTTACTTTACTGCGAAAGTCCAAGGTGGATGTCATGTTATTGCAAGAAACGCATTTTCGTTTTAATCATATACCGTCCCTCTCCCATACCATGTTCCCCATGTGGTATCATAGTGCCTTTTTTTAAAGCCTCCCGGGGGACCAGTATAGGTTTTAGAAATCACAACCCCTTTAAATTACTTGCAATGCAGCAAGACCCAGAGGGACGTTACCTGTTTCTTAAAGGCACTGTTGCGAGCCAACTGTTTACTTTTAATGATTTATATGACCCCAATGTTAAGCTGATTTCTTGGCTGATATCAGTTTTGGATAAAGTGTCCCTTTTCACTGAAGGAGTATTGATATTAGGAGGAGACTTGAATACTTTGATGGACCCCACCTTGGACTCTTCCAAATGTGCTCCCACAACCCCATAAACTCCTGCGGAAACTGAAATTATCTTTGTCTTCCCTTCATTTCGAGATGCTTACATGCAAACCTGAGAGATTACACTTTTTTTTTCTGGTAGACACCAAACGTATCATAGATTGGGTTATCTGTTCCTATCTCAGTGTAGGTTACGAGCTGTAGTGGATTTGGATATAGGGGTGATATCAGTTTCTGACTACACACCTATCACTATAATCATCCGCCCTAACTTTCTCCCTAAGAGAATGTATAAATGTTTTAAATGAAAAGTTGACTCAAGACCCTAAACTTGCTTAAAGTATACACGGAAAAGAGACACAAAACACGGCGCCACATAGTGTAGATTACCAAAGGTAAGAGGATGCAAAATCCCGAAGTCCAATTAGGTGCTCACCTAGAATCAAAGGACAACGAACGATGGAGAGAAATGCTGCTGCTGCTGCCAGGACTCGGTGCCGGTGATCCACGGAAGACCGCAAAAGTAATGCTGATATACAGAAAAAAATTGAGTCTCCAAGGCGCTGCTGCACGGGGAAGCAATAAGCAAGCGAAGTGTCAAGTAAAAGTGATTTATTAGAAACAGGGCTACGCGTTTCAATGCCGCACCGGCATCTTCATCAGGCCACAAAAGGAATAAAACATCTGCACAGTTTAAATACACACTGACCAATTAAAAAACCCGCCAATGTGACTGGGGTCAAAGTTCTCAGATGACGTCACGAAAGAAAAGAAATGTAACAGTTCACACGAGGCAATAGATAGTAAAACAGCAGTCAGGACCATGGACAGCAGTAGTGTCAAACATACGCAACTGTATAAAAGGAAAGCACATAGCCGACAGGATAATAATGGTACATAGGGTATAAAAATGTGAAATTGCAGAAGGGATAATCAATGATAAAATGCACATAATGTTGAAATAAGAATAATATATGCCACATATAAAAGAAAAACGAAAAAAGATCCAAATATACAGTAAATAAATAACTGTGCCGCAATATGATTACTTGGAATAGACAACATCCAAATGGATGTTTGATAACTAACATACAAATGGATGTTGGGAAGAGTGTACATAATTAAGAAGGACAGAATGATGTAAACCTAAATATGTAGAAAAAATAATACCATGGAAAAGAAGTGAAATGAACAGAAGAGACAGCGCATTTGTCGATAGAAAGACGGGCATAGAAAACTGTAATGGGCAAATGATATACATAGCGATACAATAAGATACCATTAAAAACTGATGTTATGATGAGATACTATACAATTATGAAATACAATTATACGATGATGTACAATTACGGAATCCAATGATGTAGATGCAGTACAAAAATAAATCAACGGATAATAGACATAAAAAAACGGGGTAAAAGGGAAAGGTTGCATGAACACCAATATATAGATAGATCATCAGGGGGCTGGGTAAGGAAAAAATAAAGCCTAAATGTGAGGGAGTAATTGGAAAAATAGGGTATCACGAAAATGAAGAGCAGGAAGGGAAAACACTAATATACTTTATTTAATTGCGAAAAAATGCCGCTACATAGAAATGACCTAAAATTATGAGGCAAACGAATTTAAAGGAGTACATGAAACTAGGAAGTTCAAAACACTCACAAATGTGAGGAAAAAACGGACCCAAACGAACGGGCAGAGAAATTAATGATAATGGATGGATAAAATGTACTGTTAATAAATGATAATTAATCTAGGGAAGATTCAGTTAGATCATTTAGACCATATGGTTGTAGATTCCTGAGTTTAAAGATCCAATAGTTTTCGCGCTGCTTGAGTTTATTAAATCTATTTGCAGTGTTTGATGAGATTAGTTCGATGGGTGTGACCGTTATTTCATTAAAATGATTGTTATGAGTGGAGGCAAAATGACGTGAAACACTAAGTTTCATAAAACCAGAGGTGACATTGAACCTATGACTATTAATTCTGGTTCGCAGGCACTGAGTAGTGCGGCCTATATATTGCAAACGACAGGGGCATTCAAGCATATAAACAATATATGAACTCCCACAATTAAGGAAATTATTAATTTTAAAAGATTCATCAGTCACTGTTGACGTATATTTAGTGGCTCTATGAGTGATCACAGTACAGCACATACAGCGTTGATGGCCACATTTAAAAGAGCCTAATAATTTAGGGAGCAAAGTGGAGCTAATAGTCGGTGGATTGCTTAGTCTACTTGGGGCCAAAATATTTTTAAGAGATTTAGAATGTCTGAACGTGACTACGGGTTTGATGGGCAATTCATTCTTAAGATAGGGATCACTAGTTAAAATGTGCCAATGCCTCTCTAGGATTTCCCTAATTTTCTTATTACCACTATTGAATGTGGTGATAAAATTATTACTAAAATTTTGGGCAGTCTTATTGACAACTTTTTCCTCAATACAAGATGCTTGGGTTAGTAGGGCAGCTTTACGTCTAGCTCCTTTGATGAGGTTGGTAGGAAAATTCTTCTGTTTAAACCTTTTTTCTAGAACATTACATTCCCTATTAAAATCAATGTTGGTAGTACAATTTTTTCTAATCCTCCTAAACTGACCGAACGGGACATTCTTGATCCATGGCGGATAATGAGCACTGTTAAAATTGAGGTAGCTATTGACGTCTACCGTTTTAAAATGGGTTTTCGTGTTAAATTTATTGGAGGCAATATCAAAAGAAATATTTAAGTCAAGAAAATCAATGGACGTGGCTGAAAAAGTATGTGTGAAAGAAAGCCCATATGTGTTCTGATTAAGGAATTTAATAAAGGATATAGCTTCAGACTCGTTACCCATCCAAATGAAGAGAAGATCGTCAATATAGCGTTTATACCATAAAATATTATTTTTGAAGCGATGATCCTGGTGTATATAATCATCTTCAAAGTTACCCATATAGAGGTTGGCATAGGATGGTGCGAACCTGGAACCCATAGCACACCCCTTTATTTGGTTGTAAAATTTTTTATCGAAGCGAAACGAATTATGGTGGAGAATAAAATGAACGCATTTGGTAATAAAATCAATCTGAGCCGAGGGCATGTTAGTTTTGGTGTTTAGAGCAGATTCAATGACTTCAAGGCCTTTGGAGTGAGGGATATTGCTGTATAAAGCAGTGACATCTGCAGTCAGAAAATTAATGGGATGCATGAGATTAGTTACATTAATGGCAAGAAGCTCTCTAATAACTTGCGTTGAATCCTTGAGATATGAAGATAGGCCGGCCACTAAGGGTTGTAAATGCAGATCAACGAAATGGGAAAGGTTGCTAGTCAGGGACCCTATCCCAGAAATGATCGGGCGCCCAGGGGGATTAGTGATGGATTTATGAATCTTGGGAAGATGGTACATAAATGGCAGGCTAGGAAATGGCATATGGAGAAAGCCCTTTTCTTTTTTTGTAATGATGCCTTCCTGAAAGGCTGTTTCGATCAGATTAGCATATTTTAATGAATGGTCGTGTAAGGGGTTCGCTGTTAATGGAACATAGAAATTGGTATCTCCCAAAATTCTGTAGGTCTCACCCAAATATTGGTCTCTGTTCATAACTACAATGCCTCCTCCTTTGTCAGCTGAACGAATCGCGATATCCTCATTTTTTGCCAATGCTTTAAGGGAATTTCTTTCCTGATATGTGAGATTATCAGATTTGTGTGTAGGTTTGCCAAGAGTTCTGAACTCATTCCCTACAAGAGTGGAAAAAGTTTCTAAAAGGGAGCCCTGATGGTGCAGGGGATAAAAACAGGATTTAGGTTTGAGATTAGTGGTGATAACTGACGGAGCAGTATCGTATGTGGTGGATTCAGGCGTAGGGACAGATGTTACAGATGAGGGCACCATTTTGGAAAGCGAAAAGTGTCTGGTAAGAGTAAGTTTACGAATAAATCTATTGAGGTCCATGAAGAGATCGAAATTATTGGGAGATGCGACTGGACAAAATGAAAGGCCTTTATTAAGCAAGCTAATCTCATGTGGATTCAACATGTGTGAGGACAGATTGAAAAGTTTCATTTTTAGTGGTTGGTCCGATGCTTCTTTAGAGTTGTCGAGAGGGGTAGTTTTATTGCGTTTGCGACCTCCTCTTCTTCCTCTGTATCTAATTTTCTTTTTATGGATATTTTCTGTACCAGTGGGAAAAAATGTGTGATAGTCTGGATTTTTGGGCTTAGAAGGTAGGTCACAAGTTGGTCGTCGCTGTTGATAGTGGGTGTAACAGGTGGCATGGTTAATTGGGAGGGGAGTCCTAAAAAAGAAGTGGTGGTATCCAAAAAGGATATAGGAGCTAAGGTAGGGGGATCATAATTGTCATGGGGTGCATCATTGGAGGGTGATGTTATACCAGCGCCTTCTATATTCGTAGGGAAAAAATTATCCAAATGATTGGTGGAGGTATCATGGGTGGATAATTGTAACAGAGATGTGGATATATCATGCTCTGAGAGTACCATGGAGATATTTGTGGATGGTGAAATAATAATAGGAGTGGAAGGGTTTTCCAGGGTGGATTGAAATTGTAATAACCGCGTTTCTAATTCAGAGGATCTAAACGCATTGACAGGAATATCCGAAAGATGGTTAATGGAAGGCATATAATCACTAACTTTGGAGCAGGTGGCAGTAGTGCTTTTAGAATTAACCTTAGCTTGAAGAAACACAGATCCAGTAGTGTGGGACATTACTGAAGAATTATCAGAGCGGATTGATTTTATTACCAAATGCGTTCATTTTATTCTCCACCATAATTCGTTTAGCTTCGATAAAAATTTTTACAACCAAATAAAGGGGTGTGCTATGGGTTCCAGGTTCGCACCATCCTATGCCAACCTCTATATGGGTAACTTTGAAGATGATTATATACACCAGGATCATCGCTTCAAAAATAATATTTTATGGTATAAACGCTATATTGACGATCTTCTCTTCATTTGGATGGGTAACGAGTCTGAAGCTATATCCTTTATTAAATTCCTTAATCAGAACACATATGGGCTTTCTTTCACACATACTTTTTCAGCCACGTCCATTGATTTTCTTGACTTAAATATTTCTTTTGATATTGCCTCCAATAAATTTAACACGAAAACCCATTTTAAAACGGTAGACGTCAATAGCTACCTCAATTTTAACAGTGCTCATTATCCGCCATGGATCAAGAATGTCCCGTTCGGTCAGTTTAGGAGGATTAGAAAAAATTGTACTACCAACATTGATTTTAATAGGGAATGTAATGTTCTAGAAAAAAGGTTTAAACAGAAGAATTTTCCTACCAACCTCATCAAAGGAGCTAGACGTAAAGCTGCCCTACTAACCCAAGCATCTTGTATTGAGGAAAAAGTTGTCAATAAGACTGCCCAAAATTTTAGTAATAATTTTATCACCACATTCAATAGTGGTAATAAGAAAATTAGGGAAATCCTAGAGAGGCATTGGCACATTTTAACTAGTGATCCCTATCTTAAGAATGAATTGCCCATCAAACCCGTAGTCACGTTCAGACGTTCTAAATCTCTTAAAAATATTTTGGCCCCAAGTAGACTAAGCAATCCACCGACTATTAGCTCCACTTTGCTCCCTAAATTATTAGGCTCTTTTAAATGTGGCCATCAACGCTGTATGTGCTGTACTGTGATCACTCATAGAGCCACTAAATATACGTCAACAGTGACTGATGAATCTTTTAAAATTAATAATTTCCTTAATTGTGGGAGTTCATATATTGTTTATATGCTTGAATGCCCCTGTCGTTTGCAATATATAGGCCGCACTACTCAGTGCCTGCGAACCAGAATTAATAGTCATAGGTTCAATGTCACCTCTGGTTTTATGAAACATAGTGTTTCACGTCATTTTGCCTCCACTCATAACAATCATTTTAATGAAATAACGGTCACACCCATCGAACTAATCTCATCAAACACTGCAAATAGATTTAATAAACTCAAGCAGCGCGAAAACTATTGGATCTTTAAACTCAGGACTCTACAACCATATGGTCTAAATGATCTAACTGAATCTTCCCTAGATTAATTATCATTTATTAACAGTACATTTTATCCATCCATTATCATTAATTTCTCTGCCCGTTCGTTTGGGTCCGTTTTTTCCTCACATTTGTGAGTGTTTTGAACTTCCTAGTTTCATGTACTCCTTTAAATTCGTTTGCCTCATAATTTTAGGTCATTTCTATGTAGCGGCATTTTTTCGCAATTAAATAAAGTATATTAGTGTTTTCCCTTCCTGCTCTTCATTTTCGTGATACCCTATTTTTCCAATTACTCCCTCACATTTAGGCTTTATTTTTTCCTTACCCAGCCCCCTGATGATCTATCTATATATTGGTGTTCATGCAACCTTTCCCTTTTACCCCGTTTTTTTATGTCTATTATCCGTTGATTTATTTTTGTACTGCATCTACATCATTGGATTCTGTAATTGTACATCATCGTATAATTGTATTTCATAATTGTATAGTATCTCATCATAACATCAGTTTTTAATGGTATCTTATTGTATCGCTATGTATATCATTTGCCCATTACAGTTTTCTATGCCCGTCTTTCTATCGACAAATGCGCTGTCTCTTCTGTTCATTTCACTTCTTTTCCATGGTATTATTTTTTCTACATATTTAGGTTTACATCATTCTGTCCTTCTTAATTATGTACACTCTTCCCAACATCCATTTGTATGTTAGTTATCAAACATCCATTTGGATGTTGTCTATTCCAAGTAATCATATTGCGGCACAGTTATTTATTTACTGTATATTTGGATCTTTTTTCGTTTTTCTTTTATATGTGGCATATATTATTCTTATTTCAACATTATGTGCATTTTATCATTGATTATCCCTTCTGCAATTTCACATTTTTATACCCTATGTACCATTATTATCCTGTCGGCTATGTGCTTTCCTTTTATACAGTTGCGTATGTTTGACACTACTGCTGTCCATGGTCCTGACTGCTGTTTTACTATCTGGTGCTTCATGTGAACTGTTACATTTCTTTTCTTTCGTGACGTCATCTGAGAACTTTGACCCCAGTCACATTGGCGGGTTTTTTAATTGGTCAGTGTGTATTTAAACTGTGCAGATGTTTTATTCCTTTTGTGGCCTGATGAAGATGCCGGTGCGGCATTGAAACGCGTAGCCCTGTTTCTAATAAATCACTTTTACTTGACACTTCGCTTGCTTATTGCTTCCCCGTGCAGCAGCGCCTTGGAGACTCAATTTTTTTCTGTATATCAGCATTACTTTTGCGGTCTTCCGTGGATCACCGGCACCGAGTCCTGGCAGCAGCAGCAGCATTTCTCTCCATCGTTCGTTGTCCTTTGATTCTAGGTGAGCACCTAATTGGACTTCGGGATTTTGCATCCTCTTACCTTTGGTAATCTACACTATGTGGCGCCGTGTTTTGTGTCTCTTTTCTGCCTAGGTCAGGATGTCACTCTCCCTCCGGATTTGACGTCCTGTTGCAAAGTTTTGCTTCATTGCGGTTGTGAGTTCTCTCGTGTGAACCACGCCATAGAAGCTTTTCTTTCTCACTGGCTGCCACTCCACTCTTTTCACTGAAGCAAGTTGACGTGAATTGTCTACCTTCACTCCACTGAGGATCTGTGTTCCAGGAAGGAATTATCCAGGAAGAATTTATTCAGCAATTATGACCGATTTCATCAATGATAGAAGGCATTTTCGTGAACAATGGATCTTGCAATCATTGGGATTGCTTGCAAATACGGATCTAACTGAAATTGTGAGTAACACCTATACTCCCGAACTTACCAAAATAATGACTGACTGTTTTCTAGCACTGGAGGATCTTTTGAAAAATGAAGCCAAACAGAACATAGACTGCCTGTTTTTACAAACTTACATCGCCGAAGGCATCACTCCCAGGGGACTGATGATTACGTTATCCAATCCTTATCCCTCCGACATTGAATTCAGCTCGGATTGGCAGGCACTGCTGGACAATTGTCAATCAGGTGCCCTCAAATTGCTCCTCTCTAAGAGGACTATTGTCAGTGACTCTTTGAAAACCGAGATCTCCTTGCTTAAGGATAAATTGTTTAATTTCTCAGACCACCCTGATTTCCCAAAAATAGAATCATCCATTAATAATAGGCTCAGTACCAACGAGAAAGATCTGATTCTCCGCAAATCAAACAAATTCAAGAGAGATCGCTGTGAGCATCATCAAATTAATGTTATTGAGGATAATACTGTAGGTTCAGCACTTATGATTGATACTGCTATTGATCGATCCACTACTAACCAAGGTAGAGTTGGAAAAAAGAGTTTTTTTCCCCCAACTGAGGGTAGACCTCGTAGATACCCCCGCAATGATTTTCCAGAGGTTGAATCACGTAGGTTTTCACCTCATAGTAGGACATTCAAAAACAGCCACAGAAATATGAATTCTGTCGAGCTCCATACTAACCCTACCCGCTCTGATAATTATTCAGTAATGTCCCACACTACTGGATCTGTGTTTCTTCAAGCTAAGGTTAATTCTAAAAGCACTACTGCCACCTGCTCCAAAGTTAGTGATTATATGCCTTCCATTAACCATCTTTCGGATATTCCTGTCAATGCGTTTAGATCCTCTGAATTAGAAACGCGGTTATTACAATTTCAATCCACCCTGGAAAACCCTTCCACTCCTATTATTATTTCACCATCCACAAATATCTCCATGGTACTCTCAGAGCATGATATATCCACATCTCTGTTACAATTATCCACCCATGATACCTCCACCAATCATTTGGATAATTTTTTCCCTACAAATATAGAAGGCGCTGGTATAACATCACCCTCCAATGATGCACCCCATGACAATTATGATCCCCCTACCTTAGCTCCTATATCCTTTTTGGATACCACCACTTCTTTTTTAGGACTCCCCTCCCAATTAACCATGCCACCTGTTACACCCACTATCAACAGCGACGACCAACTTGTGACCTACCTTCTAAGCCCAAAAATCCAGACTATCACACATTTTTTCCCACTGGTACAGAAAATATCCATAAAAAGAAAATTAGATACAGAGGAAGAAGAGGAGGTCGCAAACGCAATAAAACTACCCCTCTCGACAACTCTAAAGAAGCATCGGACCAACCACTAAAAATGAAACTTTTCAATCTGTCCTCACACATGTTGAATCCACATGAGATTAGCTTGCTTAATAAAGGCCTTTCATTTTGTCCAGTCGCATCTCCCAATAATTTCGATCTCTTCATGGACCTCAATAGATTTATTCGTAAACTTACTCTTACCAGACACTTTTCGCTTTCCAAAATGGTGCCCTCATCTGTAACATCTGTCCCTACGCCTGAATCCACCACATACGATACTGCTCCGTCAGTTATCACCACTAATCTCAAACCTAAATCCTGTTTTTATCCCCTGCACCATCAGGGCTCCCTTTTAGAAACTTTTTCCACTCTTGTAGGGAATGAGTTCAGAACTCTTGGCAAACCTACACACAAATCTGATAATCTCACATATCAGGAAAGAAATTCCCTTAAAGCATTGGCAAAAAATGAGGATATCGCGATTCGTTCAGCTGACAAAGGAGGAGGCATTGTAGTTATGAACAGAGACCAATATTTGGGTGAGACCTACAGAATTTTGGGAGATACCAATTTCTATGTTCCATTAACAGCGAACCCCTTACACGACCATTCATTAAAATATGCTAATCTGATCGAAACAGCCTTTCAGGAAGGCATCATTACAAAAAAAGAAAAGGGCTTTCTCCATATGCCATTTCCTAGCCTGCCATTTATGTACCATCTTCCCAAGATTCATAAATCCATCACTAATCCCCCTGGGCGCCCGATCATTTCTGGGATAGGGTCCCTGACTAGCAACCTTTCCCATTTCGTTGATCTGCATTTACAACCCTTAGTGGCCGGCCTATCTTCATATCTCAAGGATTCAACGCAAGTTATTAGAGAGCTTCTTGCCATTAATGTAACTAATCTCATGCATCCCATTAATTTTCTGACTGCAGATGTCACTGCTTTATACAGCAATATCCCTCACTCCAAAGGCCTTGAAGTCATTGAATCTGCTCTAAACACCAAAACTAACATGCCCTCGGCTCAGATTGATTTTATTACCAAATGCGTTCATTTTATTCTCCACCATAATTCGTTTAGCTTCGATAAAAAATTTTACAACCAAATAAAGGGGTGTGCTATGGGTTCCAGGTTCGCACCATCCTATGCCAACCTCTATATGGGTAACTTTGAAGATGATTATATACACCAGGATCATCGCTTCAAAAATAATATTTTATGGTATAAACGCTATATTGACGATCTTCTCTTCATTTGGATGGGTAACGAGTCTGAAGCTATATCCTTTATTAAATTCCTTAATCAGAACACATATGGGCTTTCTTTCACACATACTTTTTCAGCCACGTCCATTGATTTTCTTGACTTAAATATTTCTTTTGATATTGCCTCCAATAAATTTAACACGAAAACCCATTTTAAAACGGTAGACGTCAATAGCTACCTCAATTTTAACAGTGCTCATTATCCGCCATGGATCAAGAATGTCCCGTTCGGTCAGTTTAGGAGGATTAGAAAAAATTGTACTACCAACATTGATTTTAATAGGGAATGTAATGTTCTAGAAAAAAGGTTTAAACAGAAGAATTTTCCTACCAACCTCATCAAAGGAGCTAGACGTAAAGCTGCCCTACTAACCCAAGCATCTTGTATTGAGGAAAAAGTTGTCAATAAGACTGCCCAAAATTTTAGTAATAATTTTATCACCACATTCAATAGTGGTAATAAGAAAATTAGGGAAATCCTAGAGAGGCATTGGCACATTTTAACTAGTGATCCCTATCTTAAGAATGAATTGCCCATCAAACCCGTAGTCACGTTCAGACGTTCTAAATCTCTTAAAAATATTTTGGCCCCAAGTAGACTAAGCAATCCACCGACTATTAGCTCCACTTTGCTCCCTAAATTATTAGGCTCTTTTAAATGTGGCCATCAACGCTGTATGTGCTGTACTGTGATCACTCATAGAGCCACTAAATATACGTCAACAGTGACTGATGAATCTTTTAAAATTAATAATTTCCTTAATTGTGGGAGTTCATATATTGTTTATATGCTTGAATGCCCCTGTCGTTTGCAATATATAGGCCGCACTACTCAGTGCCTGCGAACCAGAATTAATAGTCATAGGTTCAATGTCACCTCTGGTTTTATGAAACATAGTGTTTCACGTCATTTTGCCTCCACTCATAACAATCATTTTAATGAAATAACGGTCACACCCATCGAACTAATCTCATCAAACACTGCAAATAGATTTAATAAACTCAAGCAGCGCGAAAACTATTGGATCTTTAAACTCAGGACTCTACAACCATATGGTCTAAATGATCTAACTGAATCTTCCCTAGATTAATTATCATTTATTAACAGTACATTTTATCCATCCATTATCATTAATTTCTCTGCCCGTTCGTTTGGGTCCGTTTTTTCCTCACATTTGTGAGTGTTTTGAACTTCCTAGTTTCATGTACTCCTTTAAATTCGTTTGCCTCATAATTTTAGGTCATTTCTATGTAGCGGCATTTTTTCGCAATTAAATAAAGTATATTAGTGTTTTCCCTTCCTGCTCTTCATTTTCGTGATACCCTATTTTTCCAATTACTCCCTCACATTTAGGCTTTATTTTTTCCTTACCCAGCCCCCTGATGATCTATCTATATATTGGTGTTCATGCAACCTTTCCCTTTTACCCCGTTTTTTTATGTCTATTATCCGTTGATTTATTTTTGTACTGCATCTACATCATTGGATTCCGTAATTGTACATCATCGTATAATTGTATTTCATAATTGTATAGTATCTCATCATAACATCAGTTTTTAATGGTATCTTATTGTATCGCTATGTATATCATTTGCCCATTACAGTTTTCTATGCCCGTCTTTCTATCGACAAATGCGCTGTCTCTTCTGTTCATTTCACTTCTTTTCCATGGTATTATTTTTTCTACATATTTAGGTTTACATCATTCTGTCCTTCTTAATTATGTACACTCTTCCCAACATCCATTTGTATGTTAGTTATCAAACATCCATTTGGATGTTGTCTATTCCAAGTAATCATATTGCGGCACAGTTATTTATTTACTGTATATTTGGATCTTTTTTCGTTTTTCTTTTATATGTGGCATATATTATTCTTATTTCAACATTATGTGCATTTTATCATTGATTATCCCTTCTGCAATTTCACATTTTTATACCCTATGTACCATTATTATCCTGTCGGCTATGTGCTTTCCTTTTATACAGTTGCGTATGTTTGACACTACTGCTGTCCATGGTCCTGACTGCTGTTTTACTATCTATTGCCTCGTGTGAACTGTTACATTTCTTTTCTTTCGTGACGTCATCTGAGAACTTTGACCCCAGTCACATTGGCGGGTTTTTTAATTGGTCAGTGTGTATTTAAACTGTGCAGATGTTTTATTCCTTTTGTGGCCTGATGAAGATGCCGGTGCGGCATTGAAACGCGTAGCCCTGTTTCTAATAAATCACTTTTACTTGACACTTCGCTTGCTTATTGCTTCCCCGTGCAGCAGCGCCTTGGAGACTCAATTTTTTTCTGTATATCAGCATTAAAGTATACACGACTCCCTAACAGAGGTTTTTTTTTCCCCTTAAAAGCACTCCAGACGTCCCCAGGGTATTTTTATTAGTTTGGGCTCTAGATTAAAGAAGCATATAGAGAAATTAATTAATTCTCTTCTCGCTCAAATATCTACTCTTGAGAACTTAAGTAAACAGGCTTCTTTGTAAAAGGCTCAGGATGACCTTACACTCCTTAGACGGAGCTAAAGGATTTGCTAAATGTAAAAGCGGCTAGGGCCTTACATCTCTGCAAATTCAAGCACTATGGGGATAAGGGCTCTAAAATAACTACATTACTGCTCTTGAAGCAAAGAGAACGGTCTTTAGTCCATGCACGTATACAGACAGTATTGCTAAAGAATTAAATCTTTATTACCAGTCCCTATATAATAATAATGCAACACAAAATAATGAAAATCCTTTGTCTAAACGAGAGGGCATTGTATCTTTTTTGAACTCGGTAGATTTACCCGTATTATTGGAGGAAGCTATAACCAAACTCTCAGCCCGGGTCACAGTAGACGAAGCACTGAAGGTTCTTTCCATTATCCCTATCGGTAAGAGCCCAGGCCAAGATAGGTTCCTGATTGCTTATTATAAAAAGTTTTCTGATATTCTTGCCCCCGGATTTGTGAATGTTTGAAACTCCCTACTGGCAGGCGCTTCCTGGCCTCCTCAGGCTCTTGAGGCACATGTCTCCATTGTCCAAAAAGACGGCAAAGACCCGGAGCTTTGTTCTAGTTATGGGCCATTTCATTGCGAAATACTGACTTAAAATGTTGGTCTAAGCTATTGGCGATTAGGATTTCAGAGTTTTTGAATGAGCTGATTGGACCCAAACAAATGGGATTTATCCCAGGCAGAGAAGGTAAATTTTATACTGCTAGACTTCTACATGCGGTGATTTATGCAAAAATAAATAAAATTCCACTGGTACGTTTCGGCACAGATGCCGAGAAGGCCTTTGACTGGGTTAGCTGGGATTTCATGAAGGTTGCCCCTAGGAAGTTTGGTTTCCCAACTAGTTTTATTTTGGCTGTTTCCCATATAATCCAAACCTGCGGCACGAGTTTGAGTAAATGCTACGCTTTCTGATAGATTCTATATTAAAAACTGTACCAGATAGGGATGTCCCCTTTCCCCAACACTCTTCATGCTGGTAATGGAAATTATAATTAGGCAAACTCCTCATATACAAGGCCTGACAGCTGACCACTATTCCCACACAACTGTAGCCTTTGCGGATGACCTGGTCATCTTCATTGCTATCCCTGCTGAGGCGGTTCTCTCGGTCTTAAAGCTTTTGGATCTATTTGGTATGGTTTCCAATTTTAAGGTTAATCTGGGTAAATCTGAAATTTTAAATGTTTCTGCTCATCCCCTCTGTTATTAGAAGTATGAAGCCCATTGCCCCTTTTATGTGGCCTCAAAAATCCTTCAAGGTATTAGGAATACAAATCCCAGCAGATCCAGCTGTATTATACTCTTTCAACTACTCTGCTATATAATATTAACCCCTTCAGGACCCAGCCTGTTTTGGCCTTCAGGACCCAGCCGATTTTTTCAAATCTGACATGTTGTACTTTATGTTAGTGAAAAAATTTTGTCGATAATTTTGGTATTTATTTCTGAAAAATACCACAATTTAAAAATAATTAGCAAAAATTAGCATTTTTCTAAATTTAAACGTATCTGCTTGTAAAACAGATAGTAATACCACACAAAATAGTTACTAGTTAACATTTCCCATATGTCTACTTTATGTTTGCATCGTTTTTTGAACGTCCTTTTATTTTTCTAGGACGTTACAAGGCTTAGAGACTTTAGCAGCAATTTCTCATATTTTAAAGAAAATGTCAAAAGGCTATTTTTTCAGGGACCTGTTCAGTCTGAGGTGGCTTTGAGGGCCTTATATATTAGAAAATACCCAGAAGTCACCCCATTTTGAAAACTGCACCCCTCAAGGTATTCGAATCAGCATTCACAAAGTGTTTTAACCCTTTAGGCGTTTCACAGGAATTAAAGCAAAGTAGAGGTGAAATTTACTAATTTTATTTTTTTTGCAGAAATTAATTTCTAATACATTTTTTTTTTTGTAACACAGAAGGTTATACCAGAGAAATGCAACTCAATATTTATTGCCCAGATTCTGCAGTTTTTAGAAATATCCCACATGTGGCCCTAGTGTGATAATGGACTGAAGCACCGGCCTCAGAAGCAAAGGAGCACCTAGTGGATTTTGGACCTCCTTTTTTTTTAGAATATATTTTAGGCACCTTGTCAGGTTTGAAGAGGTCTTGTGGTGCCAAAACAGTGGAAACACCCCAAAAGTTACCCCATTTTGGAAACTACACCCCTCAAGGAATTTATCTAGGTTTATAGTTAGCATTTTGACCACACAGGTTTTTCGCTAAATTTATTAGAATTAGTCTGTAAAAATGAAAATCTACTTTTTTCTGAAAAAACATAGACATTTGTAATATTTACGAGGAATAATGAAGAAAATCACCCCAACATTTGTAAAGCAATGTCTCCTGATTACAGCAATATCCCATATGTGGTAATAAACTGCTGATTGTACCCACAGCAGGGCTCAGAAGGGAAGGAGTGCCATTTGGATTTTGGAGCACGGATTTTGCTGGATTGGTTTTCGGTGCCATGTTGCGTTTGCAACGCCCTGTAGAGACCAAAACAGGGGAAACCCCCCAAAAGTGACCCCATTTTGGAAACGACACCTCACAAGGAATTTATCTAGGGGTATAGTTAGCATTTTGACCACACAGGTTTTTTGCAGAATTTAGTGGAATTAGGCAGTGAAAATGAAAATCAACTTTTTTTCTGAAAAAGCATAGAAATTTTAAATTTTTACAAGGAATAAAGGAAAAAAAGAACCACAACATTTGTAAAGCATTTTCTCCTGATTACGGCAATACCCCATATGTGGTAATAAACTGCTGATTGGACCCATGGCAGCGCTCAGAAGGGAAGTAGCGCCATTTGGATTTTGGAGCACGGATTTTGATGGATTGTTTTTCGGTGCCATGCCGCCTTTGCAACGACCTGGAGAGACCAAAACAGTGGAAGCCCCCAAGTTACCCCATTTTGGAAACACCCCTAAAGGAATTTTTCTAGGGGTATAGTGAGAATTCTGTTTATTTTTTTACATTACTTTTGAAGAAAAATTGGAAAAGGTTTTTTTTGTAACTTTTTTTTTCTTTCTCACTACTAATAACTTGAATTCTTCTACACATTTTATTAGTCCCCTTAGGGGACTTGTACCAGCGATCATTGGATCGCGGGTACAATATGCTGCGATACTAATGTATTGCAGTATATTGTTATTTTTACAGGCTTCTGTAACCGCACGATCGCTGTTCCTGTCCCTTAGTCCTGGGTGTCAGCTCTAATACACAGCCGACGCCCGCAGCGTATGGAGCGGGCTCAGCACGTGAGCCCGCTCCATACATCACCTCCGCACCATGACGTGCTATTAAGTCATAGTGCTCAAAGGGGTTAATGCACAGCGGATGGTGTGAATATTACAATTTTGCACTGATGTGCCATTTTAGTGCATAATATGTTGTGCCCAGTTTGTGCCACTGAAGACAAATACCTCATAAAACGTTAAGCGGGTTCTCCCGGGTATGGTGATGTCATATATGTGGGCGCAAACTGCTGTTTGGGGACGCTGCAAGGCTCAGAAGGGAGGGAGCGCCATTTTGCCTTTGGAGCGCAGATTTTGCTTGGTAGTTTTTCTGTTTTGGGTTTCGCTGGTATTTCAGTTTATAATGTGGGGGCATATGTAATCTGTGCGGAGAACATCGGTGCATAATAAGAGGGTATAATAATGCGGTAAATAAATAATAATTCATAGATATGTGGCCGGTGTCGCACTGAAAATGGTGTCGGATGTTACCCGCTTTTAGAACGCTCTGCACATTTTGCATCGCCATATTCCTGGGAGCCAGAACGTCTTTTATTTTTTCACCACCGGAGCTGTGTTAGGGCTTATTTGTTGCGGGACAATCTGTACTTTTCATTGGTACCATTTTGGGGTATATGTGATTTTTTTGATCACTTTTTATTCAATTTTTTTGAAAGCCGGGTGACCAAAAACAAGCAATTCTGACAATGTTTTTTAGTTTATTTTTTGCGGCGTTCACCGTGCACTATAAATGACCATTATATTTTATTCTGCGGGTCGGTACAATTACGGCGATACCATATGTATATAGGTTTTTTTTATGTTTTGCAGCGTTTGCGCAATAAAATCACATTTTTATAAAATAATTTATTTTCTGTCACAATATTCTGAGAGCCGTAACTTTTTTATTTTTCAGTCAAAAAAGCGGTGTAAGGACTTGTTTTTTGCGGGACGGGTTGTAGTTTTTATCTGTATTATTTTCGGGTACATGCGACTTTTTGATCACTTTTTATTCTCTATTTTGGGAGGGGTGGTGACCAAAAAATAGCGATTCTGGTGTAGTTTTTTATTGATTTTTTTTTGGGGTATTCATCGTGTGGGAAAAATAACATTATAGTTTTATAGCTGGGGTCGTTACGAACGTGGTGATACCAGATATGTGTACTTTTTTTAACGTGTTAATTTTTTTCCTATAATGAAAGTCTTATTAGCGTTTAAAAGCGTTTGTTTATATAACTAATAACTTTTATTTTTACACTTTTTTTTAAAACATTTTTATTCTTTTTTTTACTTTTTTCACTTGTCCCACTAGGGGACACTTAGACTTGCAGCTCTGATCGCTGCTGGAGTACATTACACTACACACATAGTGTAATGTACTCCAACTGTCATTGTGACATGACAGTCACACTGACAGGAAGCCTCGGAGGACCGGCCGGAGGCTGCTCCTCCGAGGCTCCCGTACATGGCAACCCGGAGGTCATTATCTGACCTCCGATTGCCACGACAAGCATCGGTAGCCCCCACGATCACTTCGTGGGGGTTGCCGATGTGCTTCAAACCACTTAAATGCGGCGACGGCAATCCGTTGCCGCATTTATGGGGTTAATTGCCTAAATCAGCGGCGATGGTCCGCTGACCGGCAAGGCTGGAGTGTCAGCTGTCAGGGACAGCTGACCTCCCGGTTCCCGGACACTGTCCGTTAGGACAGTGTGCGCCGGGAACTACTCCTCAATAGTATGTCTGGATGCGGGAACTAACCCCTCTGCAGGACGTACTATTGCGGCGCAGCGCGGGAAGAGGTTAAATAGCAAATTACGAATATGAGACTTTCATTCACATCTTGGATGGGTCGTAAGAATATATTAAAGACCTACAGTATATCCTTCCCAAAATTCCTTATATACTCCAGAAAGTACCTATTGATCTTCCTAAATCCTGTTTGACCATCTCCGTAGTCTATTTACCTCTTTTGTGGAATGGGAGATGCCCTAGATTAGCTTATTCTTTCCTTACCCAGAAGAGAAAGCCGGATGACTTTGCGAATCCAGATATTAACCCATATCATAGAGCAAATCACATTTCTCGATGGCTAGATTTGGTTTCACCGTCTCTTGCCCCTATACACGTAGACATTAAGAGAGCACTTCTGGGAACGAGGGCCATCCCTTTTCTGTGGGATCTCAAGAAACCACGGAAACTAGAAATTCCCAGTGCGATTACTAGAGACACAGTTAAAGTGAACCTGTCACCAGCATTTCACCTTTTGAACTTTACTTATCCCTCACTGGCCGCTGCTATAAAAAGTTCATTGTCGTTATCCCCTCTCCTAAACTCCTCCGACTGTAAATAACGGTCTGCAAACATTTTGCGCTTTTTATCGTAATAATCCGGTGTCCCTTTGTGCGCACACACCAGAATAGGACATCAATGCACAAGCACGGGATTTTGTGTGCTGTGTGGAGGCGAGGAGCTGTCAATCAAAAGTAAGGAGGCGGGGTAAACTCAGAACGACTTGAGGAATGAACATAGGACTCTTTTCAAACGAAGATTTGACTGTTTTTAAATGAAGACCTGACTCTTTTATGCTCATTAGCATACAGTGCGGGAACACTAAAAAACTGAATACTAAAGGTACAGAGCAGACTAAGAAGACCGTTATAGGTTATATAGAAATGATTTTTCACCCACTACCACCAGGTATTGCTGGTTTAATAGGTGAAATGCTGGTGACAGGTTCCCTTTAAGCTCCAACAAGATTTGAATAGATCCCTTGGCTATGGGGATATGCCCACACCTCTGATGCCAATTAGAATAATGCCCTCTTGGCGAACTGACCATATGGTTGACATTTCAGCTCCCTACTCTGGTCTTCTCGGTTCACCTATTAGAGACCTTTGCTCCCAGGGGCTCGATTTGGACATCTCCTCCTTGTTTCCTGGGGGTAATGACATGGAATTCACGTTCCTACATAAATTATTGTTTAGGCAGACCTGTAGGAGGTTCCTGTGCCTGTTGCATTCTCCACTTAGAAATCTAAATTGGGTAGAGAAGCTACTCCATGACACTGCGCCTCGAGCTAGAAGTATGTCTCACATTTATTCACTACTGCTCATGCAAAATTGTAATTTGATGCCACACTTTATAAGAGAGTGGGGAATTTAGCTGTATAAGCAGTTTAAGTAACTAGAGATTAAAACCATCCTATCAAGTTCTCATGGGTTTTCCCTATGTGTTAGGATACAGGAGAGCTCATTTAAGCTACTTACCCACTGGTACAGAACGCCTATATTTTTTCACAAAATTAAGCTATGTGACTCTTAAAGTTGTGGGAGATGGTCTTTCGCTCCAAGTACATGGTGTCACATTTGGCTGACCTACCCAAGGATCATACCCTTCTGGGAGGCAGTCAAGGTTGAGATAGATAAGATTTGTGGTATCCATTTTTCTCTTAACCCCAAGTCGATCCTCCTCTGGTTACCCTCACAGGAATTTAAGCCATCCAGACATTGCCTGACTAAATGGCTGGTGCAAGCAGCTAAATTACTTATCCCCCTACACTGGAGAGATGTAAACCCTCCTACAATTTCGCAATGGCGGGAAAAGATTTGTCAGCTATGCCGCTTTGAAGAACTTACTGGGTGGGAACACAATAATATAATAGACAATGGTTCCTCGGCACATGGGATGAGTGGATTACCTATAAAAATGTATGTAACGGGACTTCTAATTCCACTTCGCCCCCTGCCTAGAAGGCTTATTCCACATTCTGTATTCTTTCTACACATGACTCACTTGTCCCTTTTCTATAGGACTTAGAATCCCTTTAGCTGAAAGTATGGCCATTCTGACTCCAAAGATCTGACTTTTCTTATTAACCTCCACACGTTAATTACATTTATCTTCCCATGGCAGACGATACAGTATAGGAAGGTTTTTCTTCTTCCTTCCCTTTTGCTTTCCTTTATCATTATTTGTAACGTAGTGGTCTGGTCTCGACCCGATTTTGTTTTGTATATACTTGAATTTTTGTACATTATTTTCTTTTTGACTTTTGATTTTGATTTTGTTAGTGCGGTCTATATTGATATTTATTATACATGTGCTTGGAATAACATGTATATAAGGCCCTGCATGGTTAGTGGCTGCCTTTGTTTTAGCTCATCTGTCTCCACACCTGTTTGTTTCTGTAAACTTTAATAAAAACAGAATTGATAAAAAAATAAAATAAAATATATACAGTATATAGTTATTATACAAAAAATACACATCCCACACATTCCACTGCCCCCACCCCAAAAAAAAATATTGATGCATACTTTTAAAACAATATACACACAAAAAGTTCAGACTGGATGGACCGGTAGGTCCAAATTTGATGTTTCTATAGTTGTGCATTTTGGTAGAATGTGTGGCTATAGAACAATACATAGAGTAAATATGCTTGTAGCAACACATCCTATTGTTAGGGGCTTAATAATATTAGTAGCAACTATGACAGTTGCAATGGGTCCTAGTAGCTGAGGGGCCCCACTCCGATACATAAACATTGTTTTCTATCATTACTATGTAAGTTTTCCTTTGTGCAGAAAATCTGCTATATAACATTTTGCATTAGTACAGTTCAGTTTACTGTCAAAGTCATTCCTGACTATGAATCCTATTTACGTCCTTGGCAGATGTACACATTTTTCTTCACTCATTTCAGCCATTATTAGTCATTATATGTATACAGTAACTCCAAATTATTCCACAGACCTGAACATATAATCACACTTCCTCTCCATCAGTCAAGCCCAGAGCAGCTCATATGCCAGGAACACACACACAAAGAAACATTTTATAGTATTCCAATTATCTTAATCATATTTCAGTGTCTGAGAGGAAACTAAGGCATTCAGAGAAAATTCAAACAAAGAAAGTAGAGCATGTCAGCTTCATGCAGACCTCGATATGGTCTTATGTGAATTCATGGCCCCAGTATATAAAGGCAGTAGTGCTAATTGTTAAGTCATCATATTGCCTGCATTCATGAGCACTATGAGATATATAAAATAAATTGACCATAAAGGGGCAGATTTTTTAATATGTGTAAAACTGGTAAAAGAGTTCTTAAAAACAATTGCAGGTGGTGTGCACATTACAGAGATGGATCCAGGTTTGAACTCAAGGGAGGGAGAAAAATAACAACGTGCAATGTACGCCGCATCACATTTTGCTTTCTTTGGTCACTTCATCCGCCACTGCTTTAAAACATAGCTGAGATTTCCTCAAAAAGTTAAAAATCATCAAGCTCAGTCCCTAATGATGTTATGACATTCCACCCGCATTTTAGTGCTTCCAGAATTATTTTTCATCTCCTATTACCTGTTTCAGCTTCTCCGCTATTTTCTGCTCTCTTCATAGACAGTGTGTGTCCCTAATATGCAAATCTGCTAGCACAGTACAGTGTGGTACTCCATGTTCACACCTCAAAGCGTACCTTGCAGCTATATCAGGATAGGGCATGATAATAAACCAACAGGCTGGCTGTCATGATATATAACTAATATATATATATATATATATATATATATGTCACACATATGTCACACTGATAGCAACACCGCAGAAGAAATGCCTCCCGATCTGACCCCCTTAGACTTTTATCTTTGGGGTCATCTGAAGGCAATTGTCTATGCTGTGAAGATACGAGATGTGCAGCAACTGAAATAACGGATACTGGAAGCCTGTGCTATCATTTCTTCTGCGGTGTTGCTATCCGTGTGTGAAGAGTGGGAGAAGAGGGTTGCATTGACAATCCAACACAATGGGCAGCACTTTGAACACATTTTATAAGTGGTCAGAAACTTGTAAATAACTCATGAAAGAATAAAGTAACGTTAAAACCAAGCACACAATTGTTTTTCTTGTGAAATTCTCGATAAGTTTGATGTGTCACATGACCCTCTTCCCATTAAAAAAACTAAAGTTGGATACAAAATGGCCAACTTCAAAATGGCCGCCATGGTCAACACCCAGCTTGTAAAGTTTCCCCCCTCCCATATACTAATGTGCCACAAACAGGAAGTTAATATCACCAACCATTCCCATTTTATTTAGGTGTATCCATATAAATGGCCCACCCTATATACATATATATATATTTATATCCAAAAAAAAGAGACTGGAAGCAGCACTCAGCAAAAAAATGTGAATTTATTGGGTGAATAAATTGTGTTGGGTGAATAAATTCACATTTTTTTGCTGAGTGCTGCTTCCAGTCTCTTTTTTTTGGATATATGCATGAGGAGCTCGTCACTCCTTGATATTTTGAAGCTAGCACCAACCGTTTCTGGCTATTGACACAGTGCTGCTCCTATGTTTGGATCTTCTATATATATTTATATATATATATATATATATATATATATATATATATATATATATATAATGTATATATATTTATACACACACTATGTGGACAACAGTATTGGGATATATCACTTAGTTACTGAATTCAAGTGTTTCATTCGGTCCCATTGACACAGGTGGATGACGTGAAGCACCTAGCCATGCAGTCTGTCTTTACACATATATTGTGAAAGAATGGGTCATTCTAAAAACCTTAATTCGAGCTCACTAAAGTCAGTTTGTGAACATGTCTTCCCTCTTAGATTCGATGACGATCTGTAAGCGGTATTATTGCAAATCAGAAGCATTTAGTAATCACAGCAACTCAGCCACGAAGTGGCAGACCACGTAAAGTTACAGTGCACCAATTACTAAGGTGCATAGTGCATAAAAGTCACCAATGCTCTGCGGAGTTCCAAACCTCTCCTAGCATTAACATCTGCACAAAGACTGTGCGCCTGGAGCTTCATAACATGGGCTTCCATGGTCGAGCAGTTGCATTCAAGCTTTACATCAACCAGCACAATGCCAAACATCGGATGGAGTGGTGTAAACCACACCACCACTGGACTCTAGAAATGTGGAAACATTTTCTGTGAAGTGACAAATCACCATTCTCTATCTGGCCGTCTAATGGAAGAGTCTTGGCTTGGCGAATGTCAGGAGAACCTTTTCTGCCTATCTGCATTGTGCCAATTGTATAGTTTGACGGAGGAAAGATAATGCTATGGGATTATATTTTAGGGTTTGGCCTAGACCCCTTAGTTCCAGTGAAGGTAAATCTTAATATTTCCAACTTTGTGGGAACAGTTATGGAAAGGCCTTTTTCTGTTCCAGCATGACTATGCCCCAGTGCACAAAGCAAGGTCCATAAAGGCATGGTTGGGTGAGTTTGGTGTGGAAGAACTTGACTGGCCTGCACAGGGCCCTGACCTCAACCCTATGGGATGAAGTAGAACGGATATTGCAAACCCGGCCCTCTCTCTTAACCTCAGTGTCTGACCTGACAAATGCTCTTCTGGGTGAATGGGCAAAAATTCCCACAGACACACTCCAAAATCCTGTAGAGAGCTTTCCCAGAAGAGTGGTAGCTGTTTTAGCTGCAAAGGGCGGACTAACTCCAAATTAATGCCTATGGATTTAGAATGGGATGTAATAAAAGCTCCTGGATGTGTAATGTGTAAGTGTCCCAATTTGTTTGTCTATATATTGTATGTATCATTTTAATCAGGGGAAAATAAATGGGGTAGGTTTAAGACTACTTCAAGCTGTCAATAGAAATAGCAAATTGCTAAAGATCAAGACTATACAAAAATGTGCATTACCAGACCGCCATAACTAGCCCGTAATGAAGAAAATAAGTAGCAGGTAAGCAATACTAAAAGGTTTGTAGACCATATTTCCAAATAAAGTAACCATTAAGATGTACACTACAATAAAAACAAGTTTCGTGTTAACTCTATAGATCCAGAAAGGGTAAAGAAAAATATGAACTGTAAGAACAATGAAAATAAGAACATTTGCCTCATTGACAATTCTTCTTTGCCGGACAAAATCTCTCACATTAATAATGCAAAACAAATAGTGTAGCACCGGTCACATTTCTAGGCATACTGTGAATATATCTAAGCAACAAAATTAAGTCTACTGTTGGGTGTTAAATAGTTATAAAGATCGTCTTTTCTCTCTCTTAATTTAGCTTTTCTTTTTGGTAGTGTTTTATAAAACTAATTTCCCAGAGGCTTTGGTCTAATGAAGTATTTTGTGCTTGTTCCCTTTTACTGCTTTTAGGTACTCTTTAAGCTGTTTATGATCTGCCTTTGCAGTTGTTTTAAATATTTATGTGTATTTCATTCTCTCTGTCCCTATAATATAATTTTTGCTGTGTTCAGCAACTCAAATCCAATGAGACTATACGTGCCAACTGAGAAACTGAGAAGTATATTTCCACACTACAATAATCTATTATTTATCACAAGTTTATTGAATTTCCTTTTTATATTTTTTTCTTTAATATATCTTTTTTTGTCTTGATATATCTTAATGGTTAACATTACATGTGAAATAATAATAGTGAAATGTATAGTTATTACTACTCCAATAGGTATTCATATAATCATAGTGGTGAATCTATAATAATTATTGTAATAAATAATTGTAATAATTAGTATTAATATCATTATTATTGTCATTATATTATTATAACTATAATTATTACAATCAATATAAAACTTTCTTTACACAAGGAATTGTCTGGCGTTTTAAACTGCATGTAAAAATAGCAGGTATTTTTGAAATTTAATGAGTTTTCTATGATGTTTTTTATATGCGTTTTTGTGGCATCTTTTTATTTATTGTCATTTTGTGTAGGTATTTTTTCTGCGTTTTTTTTTATTTATTTTTTACAGATGCCGTAACACACCATAACTACAGCATTCTGCATTTTAATAAAAAAAATAAAAAAAATAAACACTGTTCCTAAAATATGCAAGAAGGCTGCAAACCAAATTGCTATGTACTGTGGATATTCCCATATTTCTCATATATATACTTACATTTGACAGCAATGTTTTCAACCCATATATTAGCTGCAGGGGGCATCTCTTCTAACCCTGGACCACCTTATCATACTGCTAACTTAAACTTCTTACCTGCCAATCAAAGAAACTCTGCAAATCTGATTAATTTATGTTGTATGTCTTCTCCTGTTTCATTTAACTGTGCGTTCTGGAACTCTCCCTCAGTGTTCAACAAACTCACCTTAATTCATAAACTATTCCTTTCAAACTCTCTCAACCTGCTGACTATCACAGAAATATGGTTTTAATAGTCCGACACTGCTTCCTTTGCTCAAATTCAGAGTGGTTTGCACTTATCTCACACCCTTAGGCCGGGTTCCCACGTAGCATAAACGCGTAAATTCCGCAGCATTTACAGTACCAGCAAAGTGGCTGAGATTTTGAAAATCTCATGCCCACGCTGCGAAAACGTTCATAAATTGACCCGCGGTACAGAATTTAAATCCGCAGCATGTCAATTTATGCTGCGTTTTCGTTGCTTTTCTGTTGCGGGTTTTCCCCATTGAATTCAATGGGGATGCAAAACCTGCAACAGAAAACCAAGTTTTGCGACTTTTGTGGCAGAATCGCAGCAACGCAAAAAAAATCATACCAGAACTCTCTGCTTCTTCCTCCAGTGCAGCCTCCTGTGTAAACGTTTCATCCCATGTGACCGCTGCAGTCAATCACAGGCTGCAGCAGTCAATTGGGCTACAGCATCATCCAGGAAGGCCGGACTGGACAGCTACGGAGGGACGGGTCACCAGGACAATGGCCTATGTAAGTATGGGCGCTTTTTTTTTTTATTTCTACGCTGCTTAACGCAGCGGAAATTCCGGCCGTGATCCGGTTTTTCGGATGGAATGTGCCTGGTCGGATATGCTGCGTGGTTTTGCTCAGCGCACCTGACACGTTGGTAACCCGACCTTAGACCGGAAAACAGGAAGAGTGGAGGAGTAGTCATAATTCTTTCCCCACACAGCACTTTTCAGGTCATTACCTCAGTACTCTCACTAATATTCCCCCCTTTGAGGTACAGTCTCTCAACCCCTTAAAGTCCAAGTCATTTTTGGTTTTTCATTTTCGTTATTCACTCACCGCCTTCTACGAGCCATAAATTTATCCATGAATAAAATGGTTACAAAGTTATATAGTTAGTACGGTTGAAAAAAGACACATGTCCATCAAGTTCAACCAAGGGATGGGAAAAGGGAAGGGAGCAATTTCTACACATTGACATAGGTGCTGATATTTTTTAGTTCTAGGAAATTATCTAAGCCTTTTTAAAAGCCATCTACTGTCCCTGCTGTGACCAGCTCCTGCGGTAGGTTATTCCATAGATTCACAGTTCTCATAGCTTGTCGCCTCTGCAGGTTGAACCTTTTTTTCTCCAGACGGAGGGAGTGCCCTCTTGTTTTTAGAGGGGGTTTTACATGGAACAGGATTTCACCATATTTTTTGTATGTGCCATTCATATATAAGTTAATCATGTCCCCCCTTAGTTGTCTCTTTTCAAGGCTAAATAGGTTAATTATTTTCATTTTTTCTCATAACTTAGATTCTTCATGCCCCTTATCAGCTTTGTTG
Source organism: Rhinoderma darwinii (assembly GCF_050947455.1). NCBI lineage: Eukaryota > Metazoa > Chordata > Amphibia > Anura > Rhinodermatidae > Rhinoderma > Rhinoderma darwinii. The sequence goes on along the minus strand of NC_134688.1, from coordinate 388,162,308 downwards.
CTCTTCTTTGTATTTTTTCCAACTCCAGCGCATCCGTTCTATGAACTGGAGCCCAAAACGGAACTGCATATTCTAGATGAGGCCGCACTAATGCTTTGTAAAGTGTTAATATTATATCCCAGTCCTGCGATTCCATGCCTCTTTTAATACACGACAATATCTTTCTGGCCTTAAAAGCAGCTGATTGACATTGCATGCTGTTATTTAGTTTATTAGCTACAAGTACACTCAGATCCTTCTCAACAACTGACTCTCCCATTATAGTTCCCCCTAGGACATATGATGCATGCAGGTTGTTGGTACCCAGATGCTTAACATTACATTTATCTACATTAAGCCTCATTTGCCAAGTGGATGCCCAAACACTTAGTGTGTCCAAATCAATTTAATTTTAGTTGTTTATACTTGTTACCTATAGGAATACATTTTTCACTGTAATTAT